>NW_025960597.1:0-47141 GCF_023159225.1 Perognathus longimembris pacificus | reverse complement strand
ACTGTACTGGTAACTCCCCAAAAGAATCTGGATTGTGGTGAGGGAACTGAGAAAAAAGCTCATTTAGGACCTGCACTTACGAAGGGGGTAGGCAGCTGTATATCAGGGAGTAAACCTTCTGAGAATAAAAACAGCTGGAGCTTGTTAAGGTAATTACACAGGGGAAAGGATAATAAACTGGGAACTCCTCAGAAGAATCTGATTTTTGGTGAGGGGAGAGAGATAAAAGCTCATTTAGGAACGACATGAACATGCTGCATAGGTAGCTGTTTATCAGTAAATATCTCCACTGAGATTAAGAAAAGCAGTAGCTTAATAAATTATGTACTTCCTGGTATGGTTACTGTACTGGTAACTCCCCAAAAGAATCGGGATTGTGGTGAGGGAACAGAGAAAAAAAGCTCATTTAGGACCTGCACTTACGAAAGGGGTAGGCAGCTGTATATCAATGAGTAAACTTTCTTAGAATAAAAACAGCTGGAGCTTGTTAAGGTAATTACACAGGGGAAAGGATAAAGTACTGGGAACTCCTCAGAAGAATCTGATTTGTGGTGAGGGGAGAGAGATAAAAGCTCATTTAGGAACGACATGAACATGCTGCGTAGGTAGCTGTTTATCAGTAAATATCTCCACTGAGATTAAGAAAAGCAGTAGCTTAATAAATTAAGTACTTCCTGGTATTGTTACTGTACTGGAAACTCCAAAAAGGTATCTGGATTGTGGTGAGGGAACAGAGAAAAAAGCTCATTTAGCACCTGCACTTAAGAAGGGAGTAGGCAGCAGTATATCAGGGAGTAAAACTTCTGAGAATAAAAACAGCTGGAGCTTGTTAAGGTAATTACACAGGGGAAAGGATAATGTACTGGGAACTCCTCAGAAGAATCTGATTTGTGGTGAGGGGAGAGAGATAAAAGCTCATTTAGGAAAGACATGAACATGCAGCGTAGGTAGCTGTTTATCAGTAAATATCTCCACTGAGATTAAGAAAAGCAGTAGCTTAATAAATTAAGTACTTCCTGGTATGGTTACTGTACTGGTAACTCCCCAAAAGAATCTGGATTGTGGTGAGGGAACAGAGAAAAAACCTCATTTAGAACCTGCACTTTCGAAGGGGGTAGGCAGCTGTATATCAGGGAGTAAACCTTCTGAGAATAAAAACAGCCGGAGCTTGTTAAGGTAATTACACAGGGGAAAGGATAATGTACTGGGAACTCCTCAGAAGAATCTGATTTGTGGTGAGGGGAGAGAGATAAAAGCTCATTTAGGAACGACATGAACATGCTGCGTAGGTAGCTGTTTATCAGTAAATATCTCCACTGAGATTAAGAAAAGCAGTAGCTTAATAAATTAAGTACTTCCGGGTATGGTTACTGTACTGGTAACTCCCCAAAAGAATCTGGATTGTGGTGAGGGAACAGAGAAAAAAGCTCATTTAGGACCTGCACTTACGAAGGGGGTAGGCAGCTGTATATCAGGGAGGAAACCTTCTGAGAATAAAAACAACTGGAGCTGGTTAAGGTAATTACACAGGGGAAAGCATAATGTACTGGGAACTCCTCAGAAGAATCTGATTTGTGGTGAGGGGAGAGAGGTAAATGCTCATTTAGGAACGACATGAACATGCTGCGTACGTAGCTGTTTATCAGAAAATATCTCCAGTGAGATTAAGAAAAGCAGTAGCTTAATAAATTAAGTACTTCCTGGTATGGTTACTGTACTGGTAACTCCCCAAAAGAATCTGGATTGTGGTGAGGGAACAGAGAAAAAAGCTCATTTAGGACCTGCACTTACGAAGGGGGTAGGCAGCTGTATATCAGGGAGTAAACCTTCTGAGAATAAAAACAGCTGGAGCTTGTTAAGGTAATTACACAGGGGAAAGGATAATGTACTGGGAACTCCTCAGAAGAATCTGATTTGTGGTGAGGGGAGAGAGATAAAAGCTCATTTAGGAACGACATGAACATTCTGCGTAGGTAGCTGTTCATCAGTAAATATCTCCACTGAGATTAAGAAAAGCAGTAGCTTAATAAATTAAGTACTTCCTGGTATGGTTACTGTACTGGTAACTCCCCAAAAGAATCTGGAATTTGGTGAGGGAACAGAGAAAAAAGCTCATTTAGGACCTGCACTTACAAAGGGGGTAGGCAGCTGTATATCAGGGAGTAAACTTCTGAGAATAAAAACAGCTGGAGCTTGTTAAGGTAATTACACAGGGGAAAAGATGAAGTACTGGGAACTCCTCAGAAGAATCTGATTTGTGGTGAGGGGAGAGAGATAAAAGCTCATTTAGGAACGACATGAACATGCTGCGTAGGTAGCTGTTTATCAGTAAATATCTCCACTGAGATTAAGAAAAGCAGTAGCTTAATAAATTAAGTACTTCCTGGTATGGTTACTGTACTGGTAACTCCCAAAAGAATCTGGATTGTGGTGAGGGAACAGAGAAAAAAGCTCATTTAGGACCTGCACTTACGAAGGAGGTAGGCAGCTGTATATCAGGGATTAAACCTTCTGAGAATAAAAACAGCTGGAGCTTGTTAAGGTAATTACACAGGGGAACGGATAATGTACTGGGAACTCCTCAGAAGAATCTGATTTGTGGTGAGGGTAGAGAGATAAAAGCTCATTTAGGAACGACGTGAACATGCTGCGTAGGTAGCTGTTTATCAGTAATTATCTCCACTGAGATTAAGAAAAGCAGTAGCTTAATAAATTAAGTAATTCCAGGTAGGTTACTGTATGGTAACTCCCCAAAAGAATCTGGATTGTGGTGAGGGAACAGAGAAAAAATCTCATTTAGGACCTGCACTTTCGAAGGGGGTAGGCAGCTGTATATCAGGGAGTAAACCTTCTGAGAATAAAAACAGCTGGAGTTGTTAAGGTAATTACACAGGGGAAAGGATAATGTACTGGGAACTCCTCAGAAGAATCTGATTT
This sequence comes from Perognathus longimembris pacificus, assembly GCF_023159225.1. NCBI lineage: Eukaryota > Metazoa > Chordata > Mammalia > Rodentia > Heteromyidae > Perognathus > Perognathus longimembris. Next base: position 44,204 of record NW_025960597.1, on the reverse strand, counting down.
GTGGTGAGGGGAGAGAGGTAAATGCTCATTTAGGAACGACATGAACATGCTGCGTACGTAGCTGTTTATCAGAAAATATCTCCAGTGAGATTAAGAAAAGCAGTAGCTTAATAAATTATGTACTTCCTGGTATGGTTACTGTACTGGCAACTCCCCAAAAGAATCTGGATTGTGGTGAGGGAACAGAGAAAAAAGCTCATTTAGGACCTGCACTTACGAAGGGGGTAGGCAGCTGTATATCAGGGAGTAAACCTTCTGAGAATAAAAACAGCTGGAGATTGTTAAGGTAATTACAAATTTTAAAGGATAATGTACTGGGAACTCTTCAGAAGAATCTGATTTGTGGTGAGGGGACAGAGATAAAAGCTCATTTAGCAACGACATGAACATGCTGCGTAGGTAGCTGTTTATCAGTAAATATCTCCACTGAGATTAAGAAAAAGAGTAGCTTAATAAATTAAGTACTTCCTGGTATGGTTACTGTACTAGTAACTCCCCAAAAGAATCTGGATTGTGGTGATGGAAGAGAAAAAAGCTCATTTAGGACCTGCACTTACGAAGGGGGTAGGCAGCTGTATATCAGGGAGTAAACCTTCTGAGAATAAAAACAGCTGGAGCTTGTTAAGGTAATTACACAGGGGAAAGGATATTGTACTGGGAACTCCTCAGAAGAATCTGATTTGTGTTGAGGGAGAGAGATAAAATCTCATTTCTGCACGACATGAACATGCTGCGTAGGTAGCTGTTTATCAGTAAATATCTCCACTGAGATTAAGAAAAGCAGTAGCTTAATAAATTATGTACTTCCTGGTATGGTTACTGTACTGGCAACTCCCCAAAAGAATCTGGATTGTGGTGAGGGAACAGATTAAAAAGCTCATTTAGGACCTGCACTTACGAAGGGGGTAGGCAGCTGTATATCAGGGAGTAAACCTTCTGAGAATAAAAACAGCTGGAGCTTGTTAAGGTAATTACACAGGGTAAATGATAATGTACTGGGAACACCTCAGAAGAATCTGATTTGTGGTGAGGGGAGAGAGATATAAGCTCATTTAGGAACGACATGAACATGCTGCGTAGGTAGCTGTTTATCAGTAAATATCTCCACTGAGATTAAGAAAAGCAGTAGCTTAATAAATTAAGTACTTCCGGGTATGGTTACTGTACTGGTAACTCCCCAAAAGAATCTGGATTGTGGTGAGGGAACAGAGAAAAAAGCTCATTTAGGACCTGCACTTACGAAGGGGGTAGGCAGCTGTATATCAGGGAGGAAACCTTCTGAGAATAAAAACAACTGGAGCTGGTTAAGGTAATTACACAGGGGAAAGCATAATGTACTGGGAACTCCTCAGAAGAATCTGATTTGTGGTGAGGGGAGAGAGGTAAATGCTCATTTAGGAACGACATGAACATGCTGCGTACGTAGCTGTTTATCAGAAAATATCTCCAGTGAGATTAAGAAAAGCAGTAGCTTAATAAATTAAGTACTTCCTGGTATGGTTACTGTACTGGTAACTCCCCAAAAGAATCTGGATTGTGGTGAGGGAACAGAGAAAAAAGCTCATTAAGACCTGCACTTACGAAGGGGGTAGGCAGCTGTATATCAGGGAGTAAACCTTCTGAGAATAAAAACAGCTGGAGCTTGTTAAGGTAATTACACCGGGGAAAGGATAATGTACTGGGAACTCCTCAGAAGAATCTGATTTGTGGTGAGCGGAGAGAGATAAAAGCTCATTTAGGAACGACATGAACATTCTGCGTACGTAGTTGTTTATCAGTAAATATCTCCACTGAGATTAAGAAAAGCAGTAGCTTAATAAATTAAGTACTTCCTGGTATGGTTACTGTACTGGTAGCTCCCCAAAAGAATCTGGATTGTGGTCAAGGAACAGAGAAAAAAGCTCATTTAGGACCTGCACTTGCGAAGGGGGTAGGCAGCTGTATATCAGGGAGTAAACCTTCTGAGAATAAAAACAGCTGGAGATTGTTAAGGTAATTACAAATTTTAAAGGATAATGTACTGGGAACTCCTCAGAAGAATCTGATTTGTGGTGAGGGGACAGAGATAAAAGCTCATTTAGCAACGACATGAACATGCTGCGTAGGTAGCTGTTTATCAGTAAATATCTCCACTGAGATTAAGAAAAAGAGTAGCTTAATAAATTAAGTACTTCCTGGTATGGTTACTGTACTAGTAACTCCCCAAAAGAATCTGGATTGTGGTGATGGAAGAGAAAAAAGCTCATTTAGGACCTGCACTTACGAAGGGGGTAGGCAGCTGTATATCAGGGAGTAAACCTTCTGAGAATAAAAACAGCTGGAGCTTGTTAAGGTAATTACACAGGGGAAAGGATATTGTACTGGGAACTCCTCAGAAGAATCTGATTTGTGTTGAGGGGAGAGAGATAAAATCTCATTTCTGAACGACATGAACATGCTGCGTAGGTAGCTGTTTATCAGTAAATATCTCCACTGAGATTAAGAAAAGCAGTAGCTTAATAAATTATGTACTTCCTGGTATGGTTACTGTACTGGCAACTCCCCAAAAGAATCTGGATTGTGGTGAGGGAACAGATTAAAAAGCTTATTTAGGACCTGCACTTACGAAGGGGGTAGGCAGCTGTATATCAGGGAGTAAACCTTCTGAGAATAAAAACAGCTGGATCTTGTTAAGGTAATTACACAGGGTAAATGATAATGTACTGGGAACACCTCAGAAGAATCTGATTTGTGGTGAGGGGAGAGAGATAAAAGCTCATTTAGGAACGACATGAACATGCTGCGTAGGTAGCTGTTTATCAGTAAATATCTCCACTGAGATTAAGAAAAGCAGTAGCTTAATAAATTAAGTACTTCCTGGTATGGGAACTGTACTGGTAACTCCCCAAAAGAATCTGGATTGTGGTGAGGGAATGCAGAAAAACTCTCATTTAGGACCTGCACTTACGAAGGGGGTAGGCAGCTGTATATCAGGGAGTAAACCTTCTGAGAATAAAAACAGCTGGAGCTTGTTAAGGTAAATATACAGGGGAAATTATAATGTACTGGGAACTCCTCAGAAGAATCTGATTTGTGGTGAGGGGAGAGAGATAAAAGCTCATTTAGGAACGACATGAACATGCTGCGTAGGTAGCTGTTTATCAGTAAATATCTCCACTGAGATTAAGAAAAGCAGTAGCTTAATAAATTAAGTATTTCCTGGTATGGTTACTGTACTGGTAACTCCCCAAAAGAATCTGGATTGTGGTGAGGGAACAGAGAAAGAAGCTCATTTAGGACCTGCACTTACGAAGGGGGTAGGCAGCTGTATATCAGGGAGTAAACCTTCTGAGAATAAAAACAGCTGGAGCTTTTTAAGGTAATTACACAGGGGAAAGGATAATGTACTGGGAACATCTCAGAAGAATCTGATTTGTGGTGAGGGGAGAGAGATAAAAGCTCATTTAGGAACGACATGAACATGCTGCGTAGGTATCTGTTTATCAGTAAATATCTCCACTGAGATTAAGAAAAGCAGTAGCTTAATAAATTAAGTACTTCCTGGTACGGTTACTGTACTGGTAACTCCCCAAAAGAATCTGGATTGTGGTGAGGGAACAGAGAAAAAAGGTCATTTAGGACCTGCACTTAAGAAGGGGGTAGGCAGCTGTATATCAGGGAGTAAACCTTCTGAGAATAAAAAAAGCTGGACCTTGTTAAGGTAATTACACAGGGGAAAGGATAATGTACTGGGAATTCCTCAGAAGAATCTGATTTGTGGTGAGGGGAGAGAGATAAAAGCTCATTTAGGAAAGACATGAACATGCTGCGTATGTAGCTGTTTATCAGTAAATATCTCCACTGAGATTAAGAAAAGCAGTAGCTTAATAAATTAAGTACTTCCTGGTATGGTTACTGTACTGGTAACTCCCCAAAAGAATCTGGATTGTGGTGACGGAACAGAGAAAAAAGCTCATTTAGGACCTGCACTTACGAAGGGGGTAGGCAGTTTTATATCAGGGAGTAAACCTTCTGAGAATATAAACAGCTCGAGCTTGTTAAGGCAATTACGCAGGGGAAAGGATAATGTACTGGGAACTCCTTAGAAGAATCTGATTTGTGGTGAGGGGAGAGAGATAAAAGCTCATTTAGGAACGACATGAACATGCTGCGTAGGTACCTGTTTATCAGTAAATATCTCCACTGAGATTAAGAAAAGCAGTAGCTTAATAAATTAAGTACTTCCTGGTATGGTTACTGTACTGGTAACTCCCCAAAAGAATCTGGATTGTGTTGAGGGAACAGAGAAAAAAGCTCATTTAGGACCTGCACTTACGAAGGGGGTAGGCAGCTGTATATCAGGGAGTAAAACTTCTGAGAATAAAAACAGTTGGAGCTTGTTAAGGTAATTACATAGGGGAAAGGATAATGTACTGGGAAATCCTCAGAAGAATCTGATTTGTGGTGAGGGGAGAGGGATAAAAGCTCATTTAGGAACGACATGAACATGCTGCGTAGGTAGCTGTTTATCAGTAAATATCTCCACTGAGATTAAGAAAAGCAGTAGCTTAATAAATTAAGTACTTCCTGGTATGGTTACTGTACTGGTAACTCCCCAAAAGAATCTGGATTGTGGTGAGGGAACAGAGAAAAAAGCTCATTTAGGACCTGCACTTACGAAGGTGGTAGGCAGCTGTATATCAGGGAGTATCGCTTCTGAGAATAAAAACAGCTAGAGCTTGTTAAGGTAATTACAAAGGGGAAAGGATAATGTACTGGGAACTCCTCACAAGAATCTGATTTGTGGTGAGGGGAGAGAGATAAAAGCTCACTTAGGAACGACATGAACATGCTGCGTAGGTAGCTGTTTATCAGTAAATATCTCCACTGAGATTAAGAAAAGCAGTAGCTTAATAAATTAAGTACTTCCTGGTATGTTTACTGTACTGGTAACTCCCCAAAAGAATCTGGATTGTGGTGAGGGAAGAGAGAAAAAAGCTCATTTAAGACCTGCACTTACGAAGGGGGTAGGCAGCAGTATATCAGGGAGTAAACCTTTTGAGAATAAAAACAGCTGGAGCTTGTTAAGGTAATTACACAGGGGAAAGGATAATGTCCTGGGAACTCCTCAGAAGAATCTGATTTGTGGTGAGGGGAGAGAGATAAAAGCTCATTTAGGAACGACATGATCATGCTGCCTAAGTAGCTCTTTATCAGTAAATATCTCCACTGAGATTAAGAAAAGCAGTAGCTTAATAAATTAAGTACTTCCTGATATGGTTACTGTACTGGTAACTCCCCAAAAGAATCTGGATTGTGGTGAGGGAAGAGAGAAAAAAGCTCATTTAGGACCTGCACTTACGAAGGGGGTAGGCAGTTGTATATCCGGGAGTAAACCTTCTGAGAATATAAACAGCTGGAGCTTGTTAAGGTAATTACACAGGGGAAAGGATAATGTACTGGGAACTCCTCAGAAGAATCTGATTTGTGGTGAGGGGAGAGAGATAAAAGCTCATTTAGGAACGACATGAACATGCTGCGTAGGTAGCTGTTTATCAGTAAATAACTCCACTGAGATTATGAAAAGCAGTAGCTTAATAAATTAAGTACTTCCTGGTATGGTTACTGTACTGGTAACTCCCCAAAAGAATCTGGATTGTGGTGAGGGAACAGAGAAAAAAGCTAATTTAGGACCTGCACTTACGAAGGGTGTAGGCAACTGTATATCAGGGAGTAAACCTTCTGAGAATAAAAACAGCTGGAGCTTGTTAAGGTAATTACACAGGGGAAAGGATAATGTTCTGGGAACAATTCAGAAGAATCTGATTTGTGGTGAGGGGAGAGAGATAAAAGCTCATTCAGGAACGACATGAACATGCTGCGTAGGTAGCTGTTTATCAGTAAATATCTCCACTGAGATTAAGAAAAGCAGTAGCTTAATAAATTAAGTACTTCCTGGTATGGTTACTGTACTGGTAACTCCCCAAAAGAATCTGGATTGTGGTGAGGGAACAGAGAAAAAAGCTCATTTAGGACCTGCACTTTCGAAGGGGGTAGGCAGCTGTATATCAGGGAGTAAACCATGTGAGAATAAAAACAGCTGGAGCTTGTTAAGGGAATTACACGGGGGAAAGGATAATGTACTGGGAACCCCTCAGAAGAATCTGCTTTGTGGGGAGGGGAGAGAGATAAAAGCTCATTTAGGAACGACATGAACATGCTGCGTAGGTAGCTGTTTATCAGTAAATATCTCCACTGAGATTAAGAAAAGCAGTAGCTTAATAAATTAAGTACTTCCTGGTATGGTTACTGTACTGGCAACTCCCCAAAAGAATCTGGATTGTGGTGAGGGAACAGAGAAAAAAGCTCATTTAGGACCTCCACTTACGAAGGGGGTAGGCAGCTGTATATCAGGGAGTAAAACTTCTGAGAATAAAAACAGCTGGAGCTTGTTAAGGTAATTACACAGGGGAAAGGATAATGTACTGGGAACTCCTCAGAAGAATCTGATTTGTGGTGAGGGGAGAGAGATAAAAGCTCATTTAGGAACGACATGAACATGCTGCGTACGGAGCTGTTTATCAGTAAATATCTCCACTGAGATTTAAAAAAGCAGTAGCTTAATAAATTAAGTACTTCCTGGTATGGTTACTGTACTGGTAACTCCCCAAAAGAATCTGGATTGTGGTGAGGGAACAGAGAAAAAAGCTCATTTAGGACCTGCCCTTACGAAGGGGGTAGGCATTTGTATATCAGGGAGTAAACCTTCTGAGAATAAAATCAGCTGAAGCTTGTTAAGGTAATTACACAGGGGAAAGGATAATGTACTGGGAACTCCTCAGAAGAATCTGATTTGTGGTGAGGGGAGAGAGATATAAGCTCATTTAGGAACGACATGAACATGCTGCGTAGGTAGCTGTTTATCAGTAAATATCTCCACTGAGATTAAGAAAAGCAGTAGCTTAATAAATTAAGTACTTCCTGGTATGGTTACTGTACTGGTAACTCCCCAAAAGAATCTGGATTGTGGTGAGGGAACAGAGAAAAAAGCTCATTTAGGACCTGCACTTACGAAGGGGGTAGGCAGCTGTATATCAGGGAGTAAAACTTCTGAGAATAAAAACAGCTGGAGCTTGTTAAGGTAATTACACAGGGGAAAGGATAATGTATTGGAACTCCTCAGAAGAATCTGATTTGTGGTGAGGGGAGAGAGATAAAAGCTCATTTAGGAACGACATGAACATGCTGCGTAGGTAGCTGTTTATCAGTAAATATCTCCACTGAGATTAAGAAAAGCAGTAGCTTAATAAATTAAGTACTTCCTGGTATGCTTACTGTACTGGTTACTCCCCAAAAGAATCTGGATTGTGGTGAGGGAACAGAGAAAAAGCTCATTTAGGACCTGCACTTACGAAGCCGGTAGGCAGCTGTGTATCAGGGAGTAAACCTTCTGAGAATAAAAACACCTGGAGCTTGTTAAGGTAATTACACAGGGGAAAGATAATGTACTGGGAACTTCTCAGAAGAATCTGATTTGTGGTGAGGGGAGAGAGATAAAAGCTCATTTAGGAACGACATGAACATGCTGCGTAGGTAGCTGTTTATCAGTAAATATCTCCACTGAGATTAAGAAAAGCAGTAGCTTAATAAATTAAGTACTTCCTGGTATGGTTACTGTACTGGTAACTCCCCAAAAGAATCTGGACTGTGGTGAGGGAACAGAGAAAAAAGCTCATTTAAGACCTGCACTTACGAAGGGGGTAGGCAGCTGAATATCAGGGAGTAAACCATCTGAGAATAAAAACAGCTGGAGCTTGTTAAGAGAATTACACGGGGGAAAGGATAATGTACTGGGAACTCCTCAGAAGAATCTGATTTGTGGTGAGGGGAGAGAGATATAAGCTCATTTAGGAACGTCATGAACATGCTGCGTAGGTAGCTGTTTATCAGTAAATATCTCCACTGAGATTAAGAAAAGCAGTAGCTTAATAAATTAAGTACTTCCTGGTATGGTTACTGTACTGGTAACTCCCCAAAAGAATCTGGATTGTGGTGAGGGAACAGAGAAAAAAGCTCATTTAGGACCTGCACTGACGAAGGGGGTAGGCAGCTGTATATCAGGGAGTAATCCATCTGAGAATAAAAACAGCTGGAGATTCTTAAGGGAATTACACGGAGGAAAGGATAGTGTACTGGGAACTCCTCAGAAGAATCTGATTTGTGGTGAGGGGAGAGAGATAAAAGCTCATTGGGCTGGGGATATAGCCTAGTGGCAAGAGTGCCTGCCTCGGATACACGAGGCCCTAGATTCGATTCCCCAGCACCACATGTACAGAAAACGGCCAGAAGCGGCGCTGTGGCTCAAGTGGCAGAGTGCTAGCCTTGAGCGGGAAGAAGGCAGGGACAGTGCTCAGGCCCTGAGTCCAAGGCCCAGGACTGGCCAAAAAAAAAAAAAAAGCTCATTTAGGAACGACATGAACATGCTGCATAGGTAGCTGTTTATCAGTAAATATCTCCACTGAGATTAAGAAAAGCAGTAGCTTAATAAATTAAGTACTTCATGGTATGGTTACAGTACTGGTAACTCCCCAAAAGAATCTGGATTGTGGTGAGGGAACAGAGAAAAAAGCTCATTTAGGACTTGCACTTACGAAGGGGGTAGGCAGCTGTATATCAGGGAGTAAACCATCTGAGAATAAAAACAGCTGGAGCTTGTTAAGGTAATTACACAGGGGAAAGGATAATGTACTGGGAACCCTCAGAAGAATCTGATTTGTGGTGAGGGGAGAGAGATAAAAGCTCATTTAGGAACGACATGAACATGCTGCGTAGGTAGCTGTTTATCAGTAAATATCTCCACTGAGATTAAGAAAAGCAGTAGCTTAATAAATTAAGTACTTCCTGGTATGGTTACTGTACTGGTAACTCCCCAAAAGAATCTGGATTGTGGTGAGGGAACAGAGAAAAAAGCTCATTTATGACATGCACTTACGAAGTGGGTAGGCAACTGTATATCAGGGAGCAAACCTTCTGAGAATAAAAACAGCTGGAGCTTGTTAAGGTAATTACACAGGGGAAAGGATAATGTACTGGGAACAATTCAGAAGAATCTGATTTGTGGTGAGGGGAGAGAGATAAAAGCTCATTCAGTAACGACATGAACATGCTGCGTAGGTAGCTGTTTATCAGTAAATATCTCCACTGAGATTAAGAAAAGCAGTAGCTTAATAAATTAAGTACTTCCTGGTATGGTTACTGTACTGTTTACTCCCCAAAAGAATCTGGATTGTGGTGAGGGAACAGAGAAAAAAGCTCATTTAGGACCTGCACCTATGAAGGGGGTAGGCAGCTGTATATCAGCGAGTAAACCTTCTGAGAATAAAAACAGCTGTATCCTGTTAAGGTAATTACACAGGGGAAAGGATAATGTACTGGGAACTAGTCAGAAGAATCTGATTTGTGGTGAGGGGAGAGAGATAAAAGGTCATTTAGGAACGACATGACCATGCTGCTTAGGTAGCTGTTTATCAGTAAATATCTCCACTGAGATTAAGAAAAGCAGTAGCTTAATAAATTAAGTATTTCCTGGTATGGTTACTGTACTGGTAACTCCCCAAAAGAATCTGGATTGTGGTGAGGGAACAGAGAAAAAAGCTCATTTAGGACCTGCACTGACGAAGGAGGTAGGCAGCTGTATATCAGGGAGTAAACCTTCTGAGAATAAAAACAGCTGGAGCTTGTTAAGGTAATTACACAGGGGAAAGGATAATGTACTGGGAACTCCTCAGAAGAATCTGATTTGTGGTGAGGGGAGAGAGATAAAAGCTCATTAAGGAACGACATGAACATGCTGCGTACGTAGCTGTTTATCAGTAAATATCTCCACTGAGATTAAGAAAAGCAGTAGCTTAATAAATTAAGTACTTCCTGGTATGGTTACTGTACTGGTAACTCCCCAAAAGAATCTGGATTGTGGTGAGGGAACAGAGAATAAACCTCATTTAGGCCATGCACTTACCAAGGGGGAAGGCAGCTGTATATCAGGGAGTAAACCTTCTGAGAATAAAAACAGCTGGAGCTTGTTAAGGTAATTACACAGGGGAAAGGATAATGTACCGGGAACTCCTCAGAAGAATCTGATTTTTGGTGAGGGGAGAGAGATAAAAGCTCATTTAGGAACGACATGAACATGCAGCGTAGGTAGCTGTTTATCAGTAAATATCTCCACTGAGATTAAGAAAAGCAGTAGCTTAATAAATTAAGTACTTCCTGGTATGTTTACTGTACTGGTAACTCCCCAAAAGAATCTGGATTGTGGTGAGGGAACAGAGAAAAAAGCTCATTTAGGACCTGCACTTACGAAGGGGTTAGGCAGCTGTATATGAGGGAGTAAAACTTCTGAGAATAAAAACAGCTATAGATTGTTAAGGTAATTACACAGGGGAAAGGGTAATGTACCGGGAACTCCTCAGAAGAATCTGATTTGTGGTGAGGGGAGAGAGATAAAAGCTCATTTAAGAACGACAGGAATATGCTGCGTACGTAGCTGTTTATCAGTAAATATCTCCACTGAGATTAAGAAAAGCAGTAGGTTAATAAATTAAGTACTTCCTGGTATGGTTACTGTACTGGTAACTCCCAAAAAGAATCTGGATTTTGGTGTGGGAATACAGAAAAAAGCTCATTTAGGACCTACACTTACGAAGGGGGAAGGCAGCTGTATATCAGGGAGTAAACCTTCTGAGAATAAAAACAGCTGGAGCTTGTTAAGGTAATTACACAGGGGAAAGGATAATGTACTGGGAACTCCTCAGAAGAATCTGATTTGTGGTGAGGGGAGAGAGATAAAAGCTCATTTAGGAACGACATGAACATGCTGCGTATGTAGCTGTTTATGAGTAAATATCTCCACTGAGATTAAGAAAAGCAGTAGCTTAATAAATTAAGTACTTCCTGGTATGGTTACTGTACTGGTAAGTCCCCAAAAGAATCTGGATTTTGGTGAGGGAACAGAGAAAAAAGCTCATTTAGGACCTGCACTTGCGAAGGGGGTAGGCAGCTGTATATCAGGGAATAAACCTTCTGAGAATAAAAACAGCTGGAGCTTGTTAAGGTAATTACACAGGGGAAAGGATAATGTACTGGGAACTCCTCAGAAGAATCTGATTTGTGGTGAGGGGAGAGAGATAAAAGCTCATTGGGCTGGGGATATAGCCTAGTGGCAAGAGTGCCTGCCTCGGATACACGAGGCCCTAGGTTCGATTCCCCAGCAGCACATGTACAGAAAACGGCCAGAAGCGGCGCTGTGGCTCAAGTGGCCGAGTGCTAGCCTTGAGCGGGAAGAAGGCAGGGACAGTGCTCAGGCCCTGAGTCCAAGGCCCAGGACTGGCCAAAAAAAAAAAAAAAAGCTCATTTAGGAACGACATGAACATGCTGCATAGGTAGCTGTTTATCAGTAAATATCTCCCCTGAGATTAAGAAAAGCAGTAGCTTAATAAATTAAGTACATCATGGTATGGTTACTGTACTGGTAACTCCCCAAAAGAATCTGGATTGTGGTGAGGGAACAGAGAAAAAAGCTCATTTAGGACCTGCACTTACGAAGGGGGTAGGCAGCTATATATCAGGGAGTAAACCTTCTGAGAATAAAAACAGCTGGAGCTTGTTAAGGTAATTACACAGGGGAAAGGATAATGTACTGGGAACTCCTCAGAAGAATCTGATTTGTGGTGAGGGGAGAGAGATAAAAGCTCATTTAGGAAAGACATGAACATGCTGCGTAGGTAGCTGTTTATGACTAAATATCTCCACTGAGATTAAGAAAAGCAGTAGCTTAATAAATTAAGTACTTCCTGGTATGGTTACTGTACTGGTAACTCCCCAAAAGAATCTGGATTGTGGTGAGGGAACAGAGAAAAAAGCTCATTTAGGACCTGCACTTGCGAAGGGGGTAGGCAGGTGTATATCAGGGAATAAACCTTCTGAGAATAAAAACAGCTGGAGCTTGTTAAGGTAATTACACAGGGGAAAGGATAATGTACTGGGAACTCCTCAGAAGAATCTGATTTGTGGTGAGGGGAGAGAGATAAAAGCTCATTTAAGAACGACATGAACATTCAGCGTAGGTAGCTGTTTATCAGTAAATATCTCCACTGAGATTAAGAAAAGCAGTAGCTTAATAAATTAAGTACTTCCTGGTATGGTTACTGTACTGGTAACTCCCCAAAAGAATCTGGATTGTGGTGAGGGAACAGAGAAAAAAGCTCATTTAGGACCTGCACTTACGAAGGGGGTTGGCAGCTGTATATCAGGGAGTAAACCTGAGATTAAAAACAGCTGGAGCTTGTTAAGGTAATTACACAGGGGAAAGGATAATGTACTGGGAACTCCTCAGAAGAATCTGATTTGTGGTGAGGGGAGAGAGATAAAAGCTCATTGGGCTGGGGATATAGCCTAGTGGCAAGAGTGCCTGCCTCGGATACACGAGGCCCTAGGTTCGATTCCCCAGCACCACATATACAGAAAACGGCCAGAAGCGGCGCTGTGGCTCAAGTGGCAGAGTGCTAGCCTTGAGCGGGAAGAAGGCAGGGACAGTGCTCAGGCCCTGAGTCCAAGTCCCAGGACTGGCCAAAAAAAAAAAAAAAAGCTCATTTAGGAACGACATGAACATGCTGTGTAGGTAGCTGTTTATCAGTAAATATCTCCACTGAGATTAAGAAAAGCAGTAGCTTAATAAATTAAGAACTTCTTGGTATGGTTACTGTACTGGTAACTCCCCAAAAGCATCTGGATTGTGTTGAGGGAACAGAGAAAAAAGCTCATTTAGGACCTGCACTGGCGAAGGGGGTAGGCAGCTGTATATCAGGGAGTAAACCTACTGAGAATAAAAACAGCTGGAGCTTGTTAAGGTAATTACACAGGGGAAAGGATAATGTACTGGGAACTCCTCAGAAGAATCTGATTTGTGGTGAGGGGAGAGAGATAAAAGCTCATTGGGCTGGGGATATAGCCGAGTGGCAAGAGTGCCTGCCTCGGATACACGAGGCCCTAGGTTCGATTCCCCAGCACCACATATACAGAAAACAGCCAGAAGCGGCGCTGTGGCTCAAGTGGCAGAGTGCTAGCCTTGAGCAGGAAGAAGGCAGGGACAGTGCTCAGGCCCTGAGTCCAAGGCCCAGGACTGGCCAAAAAAAAAAAAAAAAAAGCTCATTTAGGAACGACATGAACATGCTGCATAGGTAGCTGTTTATCAGTAAATATCTCCACTGAGATTAAGAAAAGCAGTAGCTTAATAAATTAAGTACTTCCTGGTATGGTTACTGTACTGGTAACTCCCCAAAAGAATCTGGATTGTGGTGAGGGAACAGAGAAAAAAGCTCATTTAGGACCTGCACTTACGAAGGGGGTAGGCAGCTGTATATCAGGGAGTATCGCTTCTGAGAATAAAAACAGCTGGAGCTTGTTAAGGTAATTACACAGGGGAAAGGATAATGTACTGGGAACTCCTCAGAAGAATCTGATTTGTGTTGAGGGGAGAGAGATAAAAGCTCATTTAGGAACGAAATGAACATGCTGCATACGTAGCTGTTTATCAGTAAAAATCTGCACTGAGATTAAGAAAAGCAGTAGCTTAATAAATTAAGTACTTCCTGGTATTGTTACTGTACTGGTAACTCCCCAAAAGAATCTGGATTGTGGTGAGGGAACAGAGAACAAAGCTCATTTAGGACCTGCACTTACGAAGGGGGTAGGAAGCTGTATATCAGGGAGTAAACCTTCTGAGAATAAAAACAGCTGGTGCTTGTTAAGCTAATTACACAGGGGAAAGGATAATGTACTGGGAACTCCTCAGAAGAATCTGATTTGTGGTGACGGGAGAGAGATAAAAGCTCATTTAAGAACGACATGAACATGCTGCGTAGGTAGCTGTTTATCAGTAAATATCTCCACAGAGATTAAGAAAAGAAGTAGCTTAATAAATTAAGTACTTCCTGGTATGGTTACTGTACTCTTAACTCACCAAATGAATCTGGATTGTGGTGAGGGAACAGAGAAAAAAGCTCATTCAGGACCTGCACTTATGAAGGGGGTAGGCAGCTGGATATCAGGGAGTATCGCTTCTGAGAATAAAAACAGCTGGAGCTTGTTAAGGTAATTACACAGGGGAAAGGGTAATGTACTGGGAACTCCTCAGAAGAATCTGATTTGTGGTGAGTGGAGCGTGATAAAAGCTCATTTAGGAACGACATGAACATGCTGCATACGTAGCTGTTTATCAGTAAATATCTCCACTGAGATTAAGAAAATCAGTAGCTTAATAAATTAAGTACTTCCTGGTATGGATACTGTACTGGTAACTCCCCAAAAGAATCTGGATTGTGGTGAGGGAACAGACAAAAAAGCTCATTTAGGACCTACACTTACGAAGGGGGTAGGCAACTGTATTTCAGGGAGTAAACCTTCTGAGAATAAAAACAGCTGGAGCTTGTTAAGGTAATTACACAGGGGAAAGGATAATGTACTGGGAACTCCTCAGAAGAATCTGATTTGTGGTGAGGTGAGAGAGATAAAAGCTCATTTAGGAACGACATGAACATGCTGCGTAGGTAGCTGTTTATCAGTAAATATCTCCACTGAGATTAAGAAAAGCAGTAGCTTAATAAATTAAGTACTTCCTGGTATGGTTACTGTACTGGTAACTCCCCATACGAATCTGGATTGTGGTTTGGGAACAGAGAAAAAAGCTCATTTATCACCTGCACTTACGAAGGGGGTAGGCAGCTGTATATCAGGGAGTAAACCTTCTGAGAATAAAAACAGCTGGAGCTTGTTAAGGTAATTACACAGGGGAAAGGACAAAGTACTGGGAACTCTTCAGAAGAATCTGATTTGTGGTGAGGGGAGAGAGATAAAAGCTCATTTATTAACGACATGAACATGCTGCGTAGGTAGCTGTTTATCAGTAAATATCTCCACTGAGATTAAGAAAAGCAGTAGCTTAATAAATTAAGTACTTCCTGGTATGGTTACTGTACTGGTAACTCCCCATACGAATCTGGATTGTGGTTTGGGAACAGAGAAAAAAGCTCATTTAGGACCTGCACTTCCGAAGGGGGTAGGCAGCTGTATATAAGGGAGTAAACCTTCTGATAATAAGAACAGCTTTAGCTTGTTAAGGTAATTACACAGGGGAAAGGATAATTTACTTGGAAGTCCTCAGAAGAGTCTGATTTGTTTTGAGGGGAGAGAGATAACAGCTCATTTAGGAACGACATGAACATGCTGCGTAGGTAGCTGTTTATCAGTAAATATCTCCCCTGAGATTAAGAAAAGCAGTAGCTTAATAAATTAAGTACTTCCTGGTATGGTTACTGTACTGGTAACTCCCCAAAAGAATCTGGATTGTGGTGAGGGAACAGACAAAAAAGCTCATTTAGGACCTGCACTAACGAAGGGGGTAGGCAGCTGTATATCAGGGAGTAAACCTTCTGAGAATAAAAACAGCTGGAGCTTGTTAAGGTTATTACACAGGGGAAAGGATAATGTACTGGTAACAATTCAGAAGAATCTGATTTGTTGTGAGGGGAGAGACATAAAAGCTCATTTAGGAACGACATGAACATGCTACGTAGGTAGCTGTTTATCAGTAAATATCTCCACTGAGATTAAGAAAAGCAGTAGCTTAATAAATTAAGTACTTCCTTGTATGGTTACTGTACTGGTAACTCCCCAAAAGAATCTGGATTGTGGTGAGGGAACAGAGAAAAAAGCTCATTTATGACCTACACTTTCGAAGGGGGTAGGCAGCTGTATATCAGGGAGTAAACCTTCTGAGAATAAAAACAACTGGAGCTTGTTAAGGTAATTACACAGGGGAAAGGATAATGTACTGGGAACTCCTCAGAAGAATCTGATTTGTGGTGAGGGGAGAGAGATAAAAGCTCATTTAGGAACGACATGAACTTGCTGCGTAGGTAGCTGTTTATCAGTAAATATCTCCACTGAGATTAAGAAAAGCAGTAGCTTAATAAATTAAGTACCTAGTGGTATGGTTACTGTACTGGTAACTCCCCAAAAGAATCTGGATTGTGGTGAGGGAACAGAGAAAAAAGCTCATTTAGGATTTGCACTTACGAAGGGGGTAGGCAACTGTATACCAGGGAGTAAACCTTCTGAGAATTAAAACAGCTGGAGCTTGTTAAGGTAATTACACAGGGGAAAGGATAATGTACAGGGAACTCCTCAGAAGAATCTGATTTGTGGTGAGGGGAGAGAGATAAAAGCTCATTTAGGAACGACATGACCATGCTGTGTAGGTAGCTGTTTATCAGTAAATATCTCCACTGAGATTAAGAAAAGCAGTAGCTTAATAAATTAAGTACTTAGTGGTATGGTTACTGTACTGGTAACTCCCCAAAAGAATCTGGATTGTGGTGAGGGAACAGAGAAAAAAGCTCATTTAGGATTTGCACTTACGAAGGGGGTAGGCAACTGTATACCAGGGAGTAAACCTTCTGAGAATTAAAACAGCTGGAGCTTGTTAAGGTAATTACACAGGGGAAAGGATAATGTACTGGGAACTCCTCAGAAGACTCTGATTTGTGGTGAGCGGAGAGAGATAAAAGCTCATTTAGGAACGACATGAACATGCTGCGTAGGTAGCTGTTTATCAGTAAATATCTACAGTGAGATTAAGAAAAGCAGTAGCTTAATAAATTAAGTACTTCCTGGAATGGTTACTGTACTGGTCACTCCACAAAAGAATATGGATTGTGGTGAGGGAACAGAGAAAAAAGCTCATTTAGGACCTACACTTACGAAGAGGGTAGGCAGCTGTATATCAGGGAGTAAACCTTCTGAGAATAAAAACAGCTGGAGCTTGTTAAGGTAATTACACAGGGAAAAGATTAATGTACTGGGAACTCCTCAGAAGAATCTGATTTGTGGTGAGGGGAGAGAGATAAAAGCTCATTTAGGAACGACATGAACATGCTGCGTACGTAGCTGTTTATCAGTAAATATCTCCACTGAGATTAAGAAAAAGAGTAGCTTAATAAATTATGTACTTTCTGGTATGGTTACTGTACTGGTAACTCCACATAAGAATCTTGATTGTGGTGAGGGAACAGAGAAAAAAGCTCATTTAGGACCTGCCCTTACGAAGGGGGTAGGCAGCTCTATATCAGGAAGTAAACCTGAGAATATAAACAGCTGGAGCTTGTTAAGGTAATTACACAGGGGAAAGGATAATGTACTGGGAACTCCTCAGAAGAATCTGATTTGTGGTGAGGGGAGAGAGATAAAAGCTCATTTAGGAACGATATGAACATGCTGCGTAGGTAGCTGTTTATCAGTAAATATCTCCACTGAGATTAAGAAAAGCAGTAGCTTAATAAATTAAGTACTTCCTGGTATGGGTACTGTACTGGTAACTCCCCAAAAGAATCTGGATTGTGGTGAGGGAACAGAGAAAAAATCTCATTTAGGACCTGCACTTACGAAGGGGGTAGGCACCAGTATATCAGGGAGTAAACCTTCTGAGAATAAAAACAGCTGGAGCTTGTTAAGGTAATTACACAGGGGAAAGGATAATGTAGTGGGAACTCCTCAGAAGAATCTGATTTGTGGTGAGGGGAGAGAGATAAAAGCTCATTTAGGAACGACATGAACATGCTGCGTAGGTAGCTGTTTATCAGTAAATATCTCCACTGAGATTAAGAATAGCAGTAGCTTAATAAATTAAATACTTCCTGCTATGGATACTGTACTGGTAACTCCACAAAAGAATCTGGACTGTGGTGAGGGAACAGAGAGAATAGCTCATTAAGACCTGCACGTACGAAGGGGGTAGGCAGCTGTATATCAGGGAGTAAACCTTCTGAGAATAAAAACAGCTGGAGCTTGTTAAGGTAATTACACAGGGGAAAGGATAATGTACTGGGAACTCCTCAGAAGAATCTGATTTGTGGTGAGGGGAGAGAGAAAAAAGCTCATTTAAGAACGACATGAACATGCTGCGTAGGTAGCTGTTTATCAGTAAATATCTCCCCTGAGATTAAGAAAAGCAGTAGATTAATGAGTTCAGCACCTCCTGGTATGGTTACTGTACTGGTAACTCCCCAAAAGAATCTGGATTGTGGTGAGGGAACAGAGAAATAAGCTCATTTAGGACCTGCACTTACGAAGGGGGTAGGCAGCTGTATATCAGGGAGTAAATCTTCTGAGAATAAAAACAGCTGGAGCTTGTTAAGGTAATTACACAGGGGAAAGGATAATGTACGGGGAACTCCTCAGAAGAATCTGATTTGTGGTGAGGGGAGAGAGATAAAAGCTCATTTAGGAACGAAATGAACATGCAGCGTAGGTAGCTGTTTATCAGTAAATATCTCCACTGAGATTAAGAAAAGCAGTAGGTTAATAAATTAAGTACTTCCTGGTATGGTTACTGTACTGGTAACTCCCCAAAAGAATCTGGATTGTGGTGACGGAACAGAGAAAAAAGCTCATTTAGGACCTGCACTTACGAAGGGGGTAGGCAGCTATATATTAGGGAGTAAACCTTCTGAGAATAAAAACAGCTATAGCTTGTTAAGGTGATTACACAGGGGAAAGGGTAATGTACCGGGAACTCCTCAGAAAAATCTGATTTGTGTAGAGGGGAGAGAGATAAAATCTCATTTAGGAACGACAGGAATATGCTGCGTAGGTAGCTGTTTATCAGTTAATATCTCCACTGAGATTAAGAAAAGAAGTAGCTTAATAAATTAAGTACTTCCTGGTATGGTTACTGTACTGGTAACTCACCAAAAGAATCTGGATTGTGGTGAGGGAACAGAGAAAGAAGCTCATTTAGGACCTGCACTTACGAAGGGGGTAGCCAGCTGTATATCTGGGAGTATCGGTTCTGAGAATAAAAACATCTGGAGCTTGTTAAGGTAATTACACAGGGGAAAGGATAATGTACTGGGAACTCCTCAGAAGAATCTGATTAGTGGTGAGGGGAGAGAGATAAAAGCTCATTTAGGAACGACATGAACATGCTGCGTAGGTAGGTGTTTATCAGTAAATATCTCCACTGAGATTAAGAAAAGCAGTAGCTTAAAAATTAAGTACTTCCTGGTATGGTTACTGTACTGGTAACTCCCCAAAAGAATCTGGATTGTGGTGAGGGAACAGAGAAAAAAGCTCATTTAGGACCTGCACTTACGAAGGGGGTAGGCAGCTGTATATCAGGGAGAAAACCTTCTGAGAATAAAAACAGCTGGAGCTTGTTAAGGTAATTACACAGGGGAAAGGATAATGTACTGGGAACTCCTCAGAAGAATCTGATTTGTGGTGAGGGGAGAGAGATAAAAGCTCATTTAGGAACGACATGAACATCCTGCGTAGGTAGCTGTTTATCAGTAAATATCTCCACTGAGATTAAGAAAAGCAGTAGCTTAATAAATTAAGTACTTCCTGGTATGGTTACTGTACTGGTAACTCCCCAAAAGAATCTGGATTGTGGTGAGGGAACCGAGAAAAAAGCTCATTTAGGACATGCACTTACGAAGGGTGTAGGCAGCTGTATATCAGGGAGTAAACCTTCTGAGAATAAAAACAGCGGGACCTTGTTAAGGTAATTACACAGGGGAAAGGATAATGTACTGGGAACTCCTCAAAAGAATCTGATTTGTGGTGAGGGGAGAGAGATAAAAGCTCATTTAGGAACGACATGAACATGCTGCGTAGGTAGCTGTTTATCAGTAAATATCTCCACTGAGATTAAGAAAAGCAGTAGCTTAATGAGTTCAGCACCTCCTGGTATGGTTACTGTACTGGTAACTCCCAAAAAGAATATGGATTCTGGTGAGGGAACAGAGAAAAAAGCTCATTTAGGACCTGCACTTACGAAGGGGGTAGGCAGCTGTATATCAGGGAGTAAACCTTCTGAGAATAAAAACAGCTGGAGCTTGTTAAGGTAATTACACAGGGGAAAGGATAATGTACTGGGAACTCCTCAGAAGAATCTGATTTGTGGTGAGGGGAGAGAGATAAAAGCTCATTTAGGAACGACATGAACATCCTGCGTAGGTAGCTGTTTATCAGTAAATATCTCCACTGAGATTAAGAAAAGCAGTAGCTTAATAAACTAAGTACTTCCTGGTACGGTTACTGTACTGGTAACTCCCCAAAAGAATCTGGATTGTGGTGAGGGAACCGAGAAAAAAGCTCATTTAGGACCTGCACTTACGAAGGGGGTAGGCAGCTGTATATCAGGGAGTAAACCTTCTGAGAATAAAAACAGCGGGAGCTTGTTAAGGTAATTACACAGGGGAAAGGATAATGTACTGGGAACTCCTCAAAAGAATCTGATTTGTGGTGAGGGGAGAGAGATAAAAGCTCATTTAGGAACGACATGAACATGCTGCGTAGGTAGCTGTTTATCACTAAATATCTCCACTGAGATTAAGAAAAGCAGTAGCTTAATGAGTTCAGCACCTCCTGGTATGGTTACTGTACTGGTAACTCCAAAAAGAATCTGGATTGTGGTGAGGGAACAGAGAAAAAAGCTCATTTAGGACCTGCACTTACGAAGGGGGTAGGCAGCTGTATATCAGGGAGTAAACCTTCTGAGAATAAAAACAGCTGGAGCTTGTTAAGGTAATTACACAGGGGAAAGGATAATGTACCGGGAACTCCTCAGAAGAATCTGATTTGTGGTGAGGGGAGAGAGATAAAAGCTCATTTAGGAACAACATGAACATGCAGCGTAGGTAGCTGTTTATCAGTAAATATCTTCACTGAGATTAAGAAAAGCAGTAGCTTAATAAATTAAATACTTCCTGCTATGGATACTGTACTGGTAACTCCACAAAAGAATCTGGATTGTGGTGAGGGAACAGAGAGAATAGCTCATTAAGACCTGCACTTACGATGGGGGTAGGCAGCTGTATATGAGGGAGTAAACCTTCTGAGAATAAAAACAGCTGGAGCTTGTTAAGGTAATTACACAGGGGAAAGGATAATGTACTGGGAACTCCTCAGAAGAATCTGATTTGTGGTGAGGGGAGAGAGAAAAAAGCTCATTTAGGAACGACATGAACATGCTGCGTAGGTAGCTGTTTATCAGTAAATATCTCCCCTGAGATTAAGAAAAGCAGTAGCTTAATGAGTTCAGCACCTCCTGGTATGGTTACTGTACTGGTAACTCCCCAAAAGAATCTGGATTGTGGTGAGGGAACAGAGAAAAAAGCTCATTTAGGACCTGCACTTACGAAGGGGGTAGGCAGCTGTATATCAGGGAGTAAACCTTCTGAGAATAAAAACAGCTGCAGCTTGTTAAGGTAATTACACAGGGGAAAGGATAATGTACGGGGAACTCCTCAGAAGAATCTGATTTGTGGTGAGGGGAGAGAGATAAAAGCTCATTTAGGAACGACATGAACATGCAGCGTAGGTAGCTGTTTATCAGTAAATATCTCCACTGAGATTAAGAAAAGCAGTAGGTTAATAATTTAAGTACTTCCTGGTATGGTTACTGTACTGGTAACTCCCCAAAAGAATCTGGATTGTGGTGACGGAACAGAGAAAAAAGCTCATTTAGGACCTGCACTTACGAAGGGGTAGGCAGCTATATATTAGGGAGTAAACCTTCTGAGAATAAAAACAGCTATAGCTTGTTAAGGTAATTACACAGGGGAAAGGGTAATGTACCGGGAACTCCTCAGAAAAATTTGATTTGTGTTGAGGGGAGAGAGATAAAATCCATTTAGGAACGACAGGAATATGCTGCGTAGGTAGCTGTTTATCAGTAAATATCTCCACTGAGATTAAGAAAAGAAGTAGCTTAATAAATTAAGTACTTCCTGGTATGGTTACTGTACTGGTAACTCACCAACAGAATCTGGATTGTGGTGACGGAACAGAGAAAGAAGCTCATTTATGACCTGCACTTACGAAGGGTGTAGCCAGCTGTATATCTGGGAGTATCGCTTCTGAGAATAAAAACAGCTGGAGCTTGTTAAGGTAATTACACAGGGGAAAGCATAATGTACTGGGAACTCCTCAGAAGAATCTCATTTTTGCTGAGGGGAGAGAGATAAAAGCTCATTTAGGAACAACATGAACATGCAGCGTAGGTAGCTGTTTATCAGTAAATATCTCCACTGAGATTAAGAAAAGCAGTAGCTTAATAAATTAAATACTTCCTGCTATGGATACTGTACTGGTAACTCCACAAAAGAATCTGGATTGTGGTGAGGGAACAGAGAGAATAGCTCATTAAGACCTGCACTTACGAAGGGGGTAGGCAGCTGTATATCAGGGAGTAAACCTTCTGAGAATAAAAACAGCGGGAGCTTGTTAAGGTAATTACACAGGGGAAAGCATAATGTACTGGGAACTCCTCAGAAGAATCTGATTTGTGGTGAGGGGAGAGAGATAAAAGCTCATTTAGGAACAACATGAACATGCAGCGTAGGTAGCTGTTTATCAGTAAATATCTCCACTGAGATTAAGAAAAGCAGTAGCTTAATAAATTAAATACTTCCTGCTATGGATACTGTACTGGTAACTCCACAAAAGAATCTGGATTGTGGTGAGGGAACAGAGAGAATAGCTCATTAAGACCTGCACTTACGAAGGGGGTAGGCAGCTGTATATCAGGGAGTAAACCTTCTGAGAATAAAAACAGCTGGAGCTTGTTAAGGTAATTACACAGGGGAAAGGATAATGCACTGGGAACTCCTCAGAAGAATCTGATTTGCGGTGCGGGGAGAGAGATAAAAGCTCATTTAGGAACGACATGAACATGCTGCGTAGGTAGCTGTTTATCAGTAAATACCTCCACTGAGATTAAGAAAAGCAGTAGCTTAATAAATTAAGTACTTCCTGGTATGGTTACTGTACTGGTAACTCCCCAAAAGAATCTGGATTGTGGTGAGGGAACAGAGAAAAAAGCTCATTTAGGACCTGCACTTATGAAGGGGGTAGGCAGCTGTATATCAGGGAGTAAAACTTCTGAGAATAAAAACAGCTGGAGCTTGTTAAGGTAATTACACAGGGGAAAGGATAATGTACTGGGAACAATTCAGAAGAATCTGATTTGTGGTGAGGGGAGAGAGATAAAAGCTCATTTAGGAACTATATGAACATACTGCGTAGGTAGCTGTTTATCAGTAAATATCTCCACTGAGATTAAGAAAAGCAGTAGCTTAATAAATTAAGTACTTCCTGGTATGGTTACTGTACTGGTAACTCTCCAAAAGAATCTGGATTGTGGTGAGGGAACAGAGAAAAAAGCTCATTTAGGACCTGCACTTTCGAAGGGGGCAGGCAGCTGTATATCAGGGAGTAAACATTCTGAGAATAAAAACAGCTGGAGCTTGTTAAGGTAATTACACAGGGGAAAGGATAATGTACTGGGAACTCCTCAGAAGAATCTGATTTGTGGTGAGGGGAGAGAGATAAAAGCTCATTTAGGAACGACATGAACATGCTGCGTAGGTAGCTGTTTATCAGTAAATATCTCCACTGAGATTAAGAAAAGCAGTAGATTAATAAATTAAGTACTTCCTGGTATGGTTCCTGTACTGGTAACTCCCCAAAAGAATCTGGATTGTGGTGAGGGAACAGAGAAAAAAGCTCATTTAGGACCTGCACTTACGAAGATGGTAGGCAGCTGTATATCAGGGAGTAAACCTTCTGAGAATAAAACAGCTGGAGCTTGTTAAGGTAATTACACAGGGGAAAGGATAATGTACTGGGAACTCCTCAGAAGAATCTGATTTGTGGTGAGGGGAGAGAGATAAAAGCTCATTTAGGAACGACATGAACATGCTGCGTAGGTAGCTGTTTATCACTAAATATTTCCACTGAGATTAAGAAAAGCAGTAGCTTAATGAGTTCAGCACCTCCTGGTATGGTTACTGTACTGGTAACTCCCAAAAAGAATCTGGATTGTGGTGAGGGAACAGAGAAAAAAGCTCATTTAGGACCTGCACTTACGAAGGGGGTAGGCAGCTGTATATCAGGGAGTAAACCTTCTGAGAATAAAAACAGCTGGAGCTTGTTAAGGTAATTACACAGGGGAAAGGATAATGTACTGGGAACTCCTCAGAAGAATCTGATTTGTGGTGAGGGGAGAGAGAAAAAAGCTCATTTAGGAACGACATGAACATGCTGCGTAGGTAGCTGTTTATCAGTAAATATCTCCACTGAGATTAAGAAAAGCAGTAGCTTAATGAGTTCAGCACCTCCTGGTATGGTTACTGTACTGGTAACTCCCCAAAAGAATCTGGATTGTGGTGAGGGAACAGAGAAAAAAGCTCATTTAGGACCTGCACTTACGAAGGGGGTAGGCAGCTGTATATCAGGGAGTAAACCTTCTGAGAATAAAAACAGCTGGAGCTTGTTAAGGTAATTACACAGGGGAAAGGATAATGTACGGGGAACTCCTCAGAAGAATCTGATTTGTGGTGAGGAGAGAGAGATAAAAGCTCATTTAGGAACGACATGAACATGCAGCGTAGGTAGCTGTTTATCAGTAAATATCTCCACTGAGATTAAGAAAAGCAGTAGGTTAATAATTTAAGTACTTCCTGGTATGGTTACTGTACTGGTAACTCCCCAAAAGAATCTGGATTGTGGTGACGGAACAGAGAAAAAAGCTCATTTAGGACCTGCACTTACGAAGGGGGTAGGCAGCTATATATTAGGGAGTAAACCTTCTGAGAATAAAAACAGCTATAGCTTGTTAAGGTAATTACACAGGGGAAAGGGTAATGTACCGGGAACTCCTCAGAAAAATCTGATTTGTGTTTAGGGGAGAGAGATAAAATCTCATTTAGGAACGACAGGAATATGCTGCGTAGGTAGCTGTTTATCAGTAAATATCTCCACTGAGATAAAGAAAAGCAGTAGCTTAATAAATTAAGTACTTCC
The DNA here is from genome assembly GCF_023159225.1 of Perognathus longimembris pacificus. NCBI lineage: Eukaryota > Metazoa > Chordata > Mammalia > Rodentia > Heteromyidae > Perognathus > Perognathus longimembris. The sequence continues at coordinate 19,301 of NW_025960597.1, read as the reverse complement.
TGGTATGGTTACTGTACTGGTAACTCACCAAAATAATCTGGATTGTGGTGACGGAACAGAGAAAGAAGCTCATTTAGGACCTGCACTTACGAAGGGGGTAGCCAGCTGTATATCAGGGAGTAAACCTTCTGAGAATAAAAACAGCTGGAGCTTGTTAAGGTAATTACACAGGGGAAAGGATAATGTACTGGGAACTCCTCAGAAGAATCTGATTTGTGGTGAGGGGAGAGAGAAAAAAGCTCATTTAGGAACGACATGAACATGCTGCGTAGGTAGCTGTTTATCAGTAAATATCTCCCCTGAGATTAAGAAAAGCAGTAGCTTAATGAGTTCAGCACCTCCTGGTATGGTTACTGTACTGGTAACTCCCCAAAAGAATCTGGATTGTGGTGAGGGAACAGAGAAAAAAGCTCATTTCGGACCTGCACTTACGAAGGGGGTAGGCAGCTGTATATCAGGGAGTAAACCTTCTGAGAATAAAACAGCTGGAGCTTGTTAAGGTAATTACACAGGGGAAAGGATAATGTACTGGGAACTCCTCAGAAGAATCTGATTTGTGGTGAGGGGAGAGAGATAAAATCTCATTTAGGAACGACATGAACATGCTGCGTACGTAGGTGTTTATCAGTAAATATCTCCACTGAGATTAAGAAAAGCAGTAGCTTAATAAATTAAGTACTTCCTGGTATGGTTACTGTACTGGTAACTCCCCAAAAGAATCTGGATTGTGGTGAGGGAACGGAGAAAAAAGCTCATTTAGGACCAGCACTTACGAAGGGGGTAGGCAGCTGTATATCAGGGAGTAAACCTTCTGAGAATAAAACAGCTGGAGCTTGTTAAGGTAATTACACAGGGGAAAGGATAATGTACTGGGAACTCCTCAGAAGAATCTGATTTGTGGTGAGGGGAGAGAGATAAAAGCTCATTTAGGAACGACATGAACATGCTGCGTACGTAGGTGTTTATCAGTAAATATCTCCACTGAGATTAAGAAAAGCAGTAGCTTAATAAATTAAGTACTTCCTGGTATGGTTACTGTCCTGGTAACTCCCCAAAAGAATCTGGATTGTGGTAAGGGAACAGAGAAAAAAGCTCATTTAGGACCTGCACTTACGAAGGGGGTAGGCAGCTGTATATCAGGGAGTAAACCTTCTGAGAATAAAAACAGCTGGAGTTTGTTAAGGTAATTACACAGGGGAAAGGATAATGTACTGGGAACTCCTCAGAAGAATCTGATTTGTGGTGAGGGGAGAGAGATAAAAGCTCATTTAGGAACGACATGAACATGCTGCGTAGGTAGCTGTTTATCAGTAAATACCTCCACTGAGATTAAGAAAAGCAGTAGCTTAATAAATTAAGTACTTCCTGGTATGGTTACTGTACTGGTAAGTCCCAAAAAGAATCTGGATTTTGGTGAGGGAACAGATAAAAAAGCTCATTTACGACCTGCACTTACGAAGGGGGTAGGCAGCTGTATATCAGGGATTAAACCTTCTGAGAATAAAAACAGCTGGAGCTTGTTAAGGTAATTACACAGGGGAATGGATAATGTACTGGGAACTCCTCAGAAGAATCTGATTTGTGGTGAGGGGAGAGAGGTAAAAGCTCATTTAGGAACGACATGAACATGCTGCATAGGTAGCTGTTTATCAGTAAATATCTCCACTGAGATTAAGAAAAGCAGTAGCTTAATAAATTAAGTACTTCCTGGTATGGTTACTGTCCTGGTAACTCCCCAAAAGAATCTGGATTGTGGTGAGGGAACAGAGAAAAAAGCTCATTTAGGACCTGCACTTACGAAGATGGTAGGCAGCTGTATATCAGAGAGTAAACCTTCTGAGAATAAAAACAGCTGGAGCTTGTTAAGGTAATTACACAGGGGAAAGGATAATGTACTGGGAACACCTCAGAAGAATCTGATTTGTGGTGATGGGAGAGAGATAAAAGCTCATTTAGGAACGACATGAACATTTTGCGTAGGTAGCTGTTTATCAGTAAATACCTCCACTGAGATTAAGAAAAGCAGTAGCTTAATAAATTAAGTACTTCCTGGTATGGTTACTGTACTGGTAAGTCCCAAAAAGAATCTGGATTTTGGTGAGGGAACAGATAAAAAAGCTCATTTACGACCTGCATTTATGAAGGGGGTAGGCAGCTGTATATCAGGGATTAAACCTTCTGAGAATAAAAACAGCTGGAGCTTGTTAAGGTAATTACACAGGGGAATGGATAATGTACTGGGAACTCCTCAGAAGAATCTGATTTGTGGTGAGGGGAGAGAGATAAAAGCTCATTTAGGAACGACATGAACATGCTGCGTAGGTAGATGTTTATCAGTAAATATCTCCACTGAGATTAAGAAAAGCAGTTGCTTAATAAATTAAGTACTTCCTGGTATGGTTACTGTACTGGTAACTCCCCAAAAGAATCTGGATTGTGGTGAAGGAACAGAGAAAAACGTTCATTTAAGACCTGCACTTACGAAGGGTTAGGCAGCTGTATATCATGGAGTAAAACTTCTGAGAATAAAATCAGCTGGAGCTTGTTAAGGTAATTACACAGGGGAAAGGATAATGTACTGGGAACTCCTCAGAAGAATCTGATTTGTGGTGAGGGGAGAGAGATAAAAGCTCATTTAGGAACGACATGAACATGCTGCGTAGGTAGCTGTTTATCAGTAAATATCTCCACTGAGATTAAGAAAAGCAGTAGCTTAATAAATTAAGTACTTCCTGGTATGGTTACTGTACTGGTAACTCCCGAAAAGAATCTGGATTGTGGTGAGGGAACAGACAAAAAAGCTCATTTAGGACCTACACTTACCTAGGGGGTAGGCAACAGTATTTCAGGGAGTAAACCTTCTGAGAATAAAAACAGCTGGAGCTTGTTAAGGTAATTACACAGGGGAAAGGATAATGTACTGGGAACTCCTAAGAAGAATCTGATTTGTGGTGATGGGAGAGAGATAAAAGCTCATTTAGGAACGACATGAACATTCTGCGTAGGTAGCTGTTTATCAGTAAATATCTCTACTGAGATTAAGAAAAGCAGTAGCTTAATAAATTAAGTACTTCCTGGTATGTTTACTGTACTGGTAACTCCCCAAAAGCATCTGGATTGTGGTGAGGGAACAGAGAAAAAAGCTCATTTAGGACCTGCACTTACGAAGGGTGTAGGCAGCAGTATATCAGGGAGTAAACCTTCTGAGAATAAAAACAGCTGGAGCTTGTTAAGGTAATTACACAGGGGAAAGGATAATGTACTGGGAACTCCTCAGAAGAATCTGATTTGTGGTGAGGGGAGAGAAATGAAAGCTCATTTAGGAACGACATGAACATGCTGCGTAGGTAGCTGTTTATCAGTAAATATCTCCACTGAGATTAAGAAAAGCAGTAGCTTAATAAATTAAGTATTTCCTGGTGTGGTTACTGTACTGGTAACTCCCCAAAAGAATCTGGATTGTGGTGAGGGAACAGAGAAAAATGCTCATTTAGGACCTGCACTTACGAAGGGGGTAGGCAGCTGTATATCAGGGAGTAAAACTTCTGAGAATAAAAACAGCTGGAGTTTTTTAAGGTAATTAAACAGGGGAAAGGATAATGTACTGGGAACTCCTCAGAAGAATCTGATTTGTGGTGAGGGGAGAGAGAAAAAAGCTCATTTAGGAACGACATGAACATTCTGCCTAGGTAGCTGTTTATCAGTAAATATTTCCACTGAGATTAAGAAAAGCAGTAGCTTAATAAATTAAGTACTTCCTGGTATGGTTACTGTACTGGTAACTCCCCAAAAGAATCTGGATTGTGGTGAGGGAACAGAGAAAAAAGCTCATTAAGACCTGCATTTACGAAGGGGGTAGGCAGCTGTATGTCAGGGAGTAAGCCTTCTGAGAATAAAAACAGCTGGAGCTTGTTAAGGTAATTACACAGGGGAAAGGATAATGTACTGGGAACTCCTCAGAAGAATCTGATTTGTGGTGAGGGGAGAGAGATAAAAGCTCATTTAAGAACGACATGAACATGCTGCGTAGGTAGCTGTTTATCAGTAAATATCTCCACTGAGATTAAGAAAAGCAGTAGCTTAATAAATTAAGTACTTCCTGGTATGGTTACTGTACTGGTAACTCCCCAAAAGAATCTGGATTGTGGTGAGGGAACAGAGAAAAAAGCTCATTTAGGACCTGCACTTACGAAGGGGGTAGGCAGCTGTATATCAGGGAGTATCGCTTCTGAGAATAAAAACAGCTGGAGCTTGTTAAGGTAATTACACAGGGGAAAGGATAATGTACTGGGAACTCCTCAGAAGAATCTGATTTGTGGTGAGGGGAGAGAGATAAAAGCTCATTTAAGAACGACATGAACATGCTGCGTAGGTAGCTGTTTATCAGTAAATATCTCCACTGAGATTAAGAAAAGCAGTAGCTTAATAAATTAAGTACTTCCTGGTATGGTTACTGTACTGGTAACTCCCCAAAAGAATCTGGATTGTGGTGAGGGAACAGAGAAAAAAGCTCATTTAGGACCTGCACTTACGAAGGGGGTAGGCAGCTGTATATCAGGGAGTATCGCTTCTGAGAATAAAAACAGCTGGAGCTTGTTAAGGTAATTACACAGGGGAAAGGATAATGTACTGGGAACTCCTCAGAAGAATCTGATTTGTGTTGAGGGGAGAGAGATAAAAGCTCATTTAGGAACGAAATGAACATGCTGCATACGTAGCTGTTTATCAGTAAAAATCTGCACTGAGATTAAGAAAAGCAATAGCTTAATAAATTAAGTAATTCCTGGTATTGTTACTGTACTGGTAACTCCCCAAAAGAATCTGGATTGTGGTGAGGGAACAGATAACAAAGCTCATTTAGGACCTGCACTTACAAAGGGGGTAGGCAGCTGGATATCAGGGAGTATCTCTTCTTAGAATACAAACAGCTGGAGCTTGTTAAGGTAATTACACAGGGGAAAAGGTAATGTACTGGGAACTCCTCAGAAGAATCTGATTTGTGGTGAGTGGAGAGTGATAAAAGCTCATTTAGGAACGACATGAACATGCTGCATACGTAGCTGTTTATCAGTAAATATCACCACTGAGATTAAGAAAAGCAGTAGCTTAATAAATTATGTACTTCCTGGTATGGATACTGTACTGGTAACTCCCCAAAAGAATCTGGATTGTGGTGAGGGAACAGAGAAAAAGCTCATTTAGGAACGACATGAACATGCTGCGTAGGTAGCTGTTTATCAGTAAATATCTCCACTGAGATTAAGAAAAGCAGTAGCTTAATAAATTAAGTATTTCCTGGTGTGGTTACTGTACTGGTAACTCCCCAAAAGAATCTGGATTGTGGTGAGGGAACAGAGAAAAATGCTCATTTAGGACCTGCACTTACGAAGGGGGTAGGCAGCTGTATATCAGGGAGTAAAACTTCTGAGAATAAAAACAGCTGGAATTTTTTAAGGTAATTACACAGGGGAAAGGATAATGTACTGGGAACTCCTCAGAAGAATCTGATTTGTGGTGAGGGGAGAGATAAAAAAGCTCATTTAGGAAGGACATGAACATGCTGCATACGTAGCTGTTTATCAGTAAATATCTCCACTGAGCTTAAGAAAAGCAGTAGTTTAATAAATTAAGTAGTTCCTGGTATGGTTACTGTACTGGTAACTCCCCAAAAGAATCCGGATTGTGGTGAGGGAACAGAGAAAAAAGCTCATTTAGGACCTGCACTTACGAAGGGGGTAGGCAGCTGTATATCAGGGAGTAAACCTTCTGAGAATAAAAACAGCTGGAGCTTGTTAAGGTAATTACACAGGGGAAAGGATAATATACTGGGAACTCCTCAAAAGAATCTGATTTGTGGTGAGGGGAGAGAGATAAAAGCTCATTTAGGAACGACATGAACATGCTGCGTAGGTAGCTGTTTATCAGTAAATATTTCCACTGAGATTAAGAAAAGCAGTAGCTTAATAAATTAAGTACTTCCTGGTATGGTTACTGTACTGGTAACTCCCCAAAAGAATCTGGATTGTGGTGAGGGAACAGAGAAAAAAGCTCATTAAGACCTGCACTTACGAAGGGGGTAGGCAGCTGTATGTCAGGGAGTAAGCCTTCTGAGAATAAAAACAGCTGGAGCTTGTTAAGGTAATTACACAGGGGAAAGGATAATGTACTGGGAACTCCTCAGAAGAATCTGATTTGTGGTGAGGGGAGAGAGATAAAAGCTCATATAAGAACGAAATGGACATGCTGCGTAGGTAGCTGTTTATCAGTAAATATCTCCACTGAGATTAAGAAAAGCAGTAGCTTAATAAATTAAGTACTTCCTCGTATGGTTACTGTACTGGTAACTCCCCAAAAGAATCTGGATTGTGGTGAGGGAACAGAGAAAAAAGCTCATTTAGGACCTGCACTTACGAAGGGGGTAGGCAGCTGTATATCAGGGAGTATCGCTTCTGAGAATAAAAACAGCTGGAGCTTGTTAAGGTAATTACACAGGGGAAAGGATAATGTACTGGGAACTCCTCAGAAGAATCTGATTTGTGTTGAGGGGAGAGAGATAAAATCTCATTTAGGAACGAAATGAACATGCTGCATACGTAGCTGTTTATCAGTAAAAATCTGCACTGAGATTAAGAAAAGCAATAGCTTAATAAATTAAGTAATTCCTGGTATTGTTACTGTACTGGTAACTCCCCAAAAGAATCTGGATTGTGGTGAGGGAACAGATAACAAAGCTCATTTAGGACCTGCACTTACAAAGGGGGTAGGCAGCTGGATATCAGGGAGTATCTCTTCTTAGAATACAAACAGCTGGAGCTTGTTAAGGTAATTACACAGGGGAAAGGGTAATGTACTGGGAACTCCTCAGAAGAATCTGATTTGTGGTGAGTGGAGAGTGATAAAAGCTCATTTAGGAACGACATGAACATGCTGCATACGTAGCTGTTTATCAGTAAATATCACCACTGAGATTAAGAAAAGCAGTAGCTTAATAAATTATGTACTTCCTGGTATGGATACTGTACTGGTAACTCCCCAAAAGAATCTGGATTGTGGTGAGGGAACAGAGAAAAAGCTCATTTAGGAACGACATGAACATGCTGCGTAGGTAGCTGTTTATCAGTAAATATCTCCACTGAGATTAAGAAAAGCAGTAGCTTAATAAATTAAGTATTTCCTGGTGTGGTTACTGTACTGGTAACTCCCCAAAAGAATCTGGATTGTGGTGAGGGAACAGAGAAAAATGCTCATTTAAGACCTGCACTTACGAAGGGGGTAGGCAGCTGTATATCAGGGAGTAAAACTTCTGAGAATAAAAAAAGCTGGAGTTTTTTAAGGTAATTACACAGGGGAAAGGATAATGTACTGGGAACTCCTCAGAAGAATCTGATTTGTGGTGAGGGGAGAGATAAAAAAGCTCATTTAGGAAGGACATGAACATGCTGCATACGTAGCTGTTTATCAGTAAATATCTCCACTGAGATTAAGAAAAGCAGTAGTTTAATAAATTAAGTAGTTCCTGGTATGGTTACTGTACTGGTAACTCCCCAAAAGAATCCGGATTGTGGTGAGGGAACAGAGAAAAAAGCTCATTTAGGACCTGCACTTACGAAGGGGGTAGGCAGCTGTATGTCAGGGAGTAAGCCTTCTGAGAATAAAAACAGCTGGAGCTTGTTAAGGTAATTACACAGGGGAAAGGATAATGTACTGGGAACTCCTCAGAAGAATCTGATTTGTGGTGAGGGGAGAGAGATAAAAGCTCATATAAGAACGACATGGACATGCTGCGTAGGTAGCTGTTTATCAGTAAATATCTCCACTGAGATTAAGAAAAGCAGTAGCTTAATAAATTAAGTACTTCCTGGTATGGTTACTGTACTGGTAACTCCCCAAAAGAATCTGGATTGTGGTGAGGGAACAGAGAAAAAAGCTCATTTAGGACCTGCACTTACGAAGGGGGTAGGCAGCTGTATATCAGGGAGTATCGCTTCTGAGAATAAAAACAGCTGGAGCTTGTTAAGGTAATTACACAGGGGAAAGGATAATGTACTGGGAACTCCTCAGAAGAATCTGATTTGTGTTGAGGGGAGAGAGATAAAAGCTCATTTAGGAACGAAATGAACATGCTGCATACGTAGCTGTTTATCAGTAAAAATCTGCACTGAGATTAAGAAAAGCAATAGCTTAATAAATTAAGTAATTCCTGGTATTGTTACTGTACTGGTAACTCCCCAAAAGAATCTGGATTGTGGTGCGGGAACAGATAACAAAGCTCATTTAGGACCTGCACTTACGAAGGGGGTAGGCAGCTGGATATCAGGGAGTATCGCTTCTTAGAATAAAAACAGCTGGAGCTTGTTAAGGTAATTACACAGGGGAAAGGGTAATGTACTGGGAACTCCTCAGAAGAATCTGATTTGTGGTGAGGGGAGAGTGATAAAAGCTCATTTAGGAACGACATGAACATGCTGCATACGTAGCTGTTTATCAGTAAATATCACCACTGAGATTAAGAAAAGCAGTAGCTTAATAAATTAAGTACTTCCTGGTATGGATACTGTACTGGTAACTCCCCAAAAGAATCTGGATTGTGGTGAGGGAACAGAGAAAAAGCTCATTTAGGAACGACATGAACATTCTGCGTAGGTAGCTGTTTATCAGTAAATATCTCCACTGAGATTAAGAAAAGCAGTAGCTTAATAAATTAAGTACTTCCTGGTATGGTTACTGTACTGGTAACTCCCCAAAAGAATCTGGATTTTTGTGAGGGAACTGAGAAAAAAGCTCATTTAGGACCTGCACTTAGGAAGGGGGTAGGCAGCTGTATATCAGGGAGTAAACCTTCTGAGAATAAAAACAGCTGGAGCTTGTTAAGGTAATTACACAGGAGAAAGGATAATGAAATGAGAACACCTCAGAAGAATCTGATTTGTCGTGAGGGGAGAGAGATAAAAGCTCATTTAGGGACGACATGAACATGCTGCGTAGGTAGCTGTTTATCAGTAAATATCTCCACTGAGATTAAGAAAAGCAGTAGCTTAATAAATTAAGTACTTCCTGGTATGGTTACTGTACTGGTAACTCCCCAATAGAATCTGGATTGTGGTGAGGAAACAGAGAAAAAATCTCATTAAGACCTGCACTTACGAAGGGGGTAGGCAGCTGTATATCAGGGAGTAAACCTTCTGAGAATAAAAACAGCTGGAGCTTGTTAAGGTAATTACACAGGGGAAAGGATAATGTACTGGGAACTCCTCAGAAGAATCTGATTTGTGGAGAGGGGAGAGAGATAAAAGCTCATTTAGGAACGACATGAACATGCTGCGTAGGTAGCTGTTTATCAGTAAATATCTCCACTGAGATTAAGAAAAGCAGTAGCTTAATAAATTAAGTACTTCCTGGTATGGTTACTGTACTGGTAACTCCCCAAAAGAATCTGGATTGTGGTGAGGGAAGAGAGAAGAAAGCTCATTTAGGACCTGCACTTAGGAAGGTGGTAGGCAGCTGTATATCAGGGTGTAAACCTTCTGAGAATAAAAACAGCTGGAGCTTGTTAAGGTAATTACTCAGGGGAAAGGATAATGTACTGGGAACTCCTCAAAAGAATCTGATTTGTGGTGAGGGGAGAGAGATAAAAGCTCATTTAGGAACGACATGAACATGCTGCGTAGGTAGCTGTTTATCAGTAAATATCTCCACTGAGATTAAGAAAAACAGTAGCTTAATAAATTAAGTACTTCCTGGTATTGTTACTGTACTGGTATCTACCCAAAAGAATCTGTATTCTGGTGAAGGAACAGAGAAAAATGCTCATTTAGGACCTGCACTTACGAAGGGGGTAGGCAGCTGTATATCAGGGAGTAAACCTTCTGAGAATAAAAACAGTTGGAGCTTGTTAAGGTAATTACACAGGGGAAAGGATAATGTACTGGGAACTCCTCAGAAGAATATGATTTGTGGTGAGGGGAGAGAGATAAAAGCTCATTTAGGAACGACATGAACATGCTGCGTAGGTAGCAGTTTATCAGTAAATATCTCCACTGAGATTAAGAAAAGGAGTAGCTTAATAAATTAAGTACTTCCTGGTATGGTTCCTGTACTGGTAACTCCCCAAAAGAATCTAGATTGTGGTGAGGGAACAGAGAAAAAAGCTCATTTAGGAACTGCACTTAAGAAGGGGGTTGGCGCTGTATATCAGGATTAAAACTTCTGAGAATAAAAACAGCTGGAGCTTGATAAGGTAATTACACAGGGGAAAGGATAATGTACTGGGAACTCCTCAGAAGATTCTGATTTGTGGTGAGGGGAGAGAGATAAAAGCTCATTTAGGAACGACATGAACATGCTGCGTAGGTAGCAGTTTATCAGTAAATATCTCCACTGAGATTAAGAAAAGGAGTAGCTTAATAAATTAAGTACTTCCTGGTATGGTTACTGTACTGGTCACTCCCCAAAAGAATCTGGATTGTGGTGAGGGAACAGAGAAAAAAGCTCATTTAGGACCTGCACATACGAAGGGTGTAGGCAGCTGTATATCAGGGAGTAAACCTTCTGAGAATAAAAACAGCTGGAGCTTGTTAAGGTAATTACACAGGGGAAAGGATAATTTACTGGGAACTCCTCAGAAGAATCTGATTCGTGGTGAGGAGAGAGAGATAAAAGCTCATTTAGGAACGACATGAACATGCTGCGTAGGTAGCTGTTTATCAGTAAATATCTCCACTGAGATTAAGAAAAGCAGTAGCTTAATAAATTAAATACTTTCTGGTATGGTTACTGTACTGGTAACTCCCCAAAAGAATTTGGATTGTGGTGAGGGAACAGAGAAAAAAGCTCATTTAGGACCTGCACTTACGAAGGGGGTAGGCAGCTGTATATCAGGGAGTAAACCTTCTGAGAATAAAAACAGCTGGAGCTTGTTAAGGTAATTACACAGGGGAAAGGATAATGTACTGGGAATTCCTCAGAAGAATCTGATTTGTTGTGAGGGGGAGAGATAAAAGCTCATTTAGGAACGACATGAACATGCTGCGTAGGTAGCAGTTTATCAGTAAATATCTCCACTGAGATTAAGAAAAGCAGTAGCTTAATAAATTGAGTACTTCCTGGTATGGTTCCTGTACTGGTAACTCCCCAAAACAATCTGGATTGTGGTGAGGGAACAGAGAAAAAGTTCATTTAGGACCTGCACATACGAAGGGGATTGGCGCTGTATATCAGGGAGTAAACCTTCTGAGAATAAAAACAGCTGGAGCTTGTTAAGATAATTACACAGGGGAAAGGATAATGTACTGGGAACTCCTCAGAAGAATCTGATTTGTTGTGAGGGGAGAGAGATAAAAGCTCATTTAGGAACGACATGAACATGCTGCGTAGGTAGCAGTTTATCAGTTAATATGTCCACTGAGATTAAGAAAAGGAGTAGCTTAATAAATTAAGTACTTCCTGGTATGGTTCCTGTACTGGTAACTCCCCAAAAGAATCTGGATTGTGGTGAGGGAACAGAGAAAAAAGCTCATTTAGGAACTGCACTTAAGAAGGCGGTTGGCGCTGTATATCAGGTAGTAAACCTTCTGAGAATAAAAACAGCTGGAGCTTGTTAAGGTAATTACACACGGGAAAGGATAATGTACTGGGAACTCCTCAGAAGAATCTGATTTGTGGTGAGGGGAGAGAGATAAAAGCTCATTTAGGAACGACATGAACATGCTGCGTAGGTAGCAGTTTATCAGTAACTATCTCCACTGAGATTAAGAAAAGGAGTAGCTTAATAAATGAAGTACTTCCTGGTATGGTTACTGTACTGGTAACTCCCCAAAACAATCTGGATTGTGGTGAGGGAACAGAGAAAAAAGCTAATTTAGGACCTGCACTTACGAAGGGGGTAGGCAGCTGTATATCAGGGAGTAAAACTTCTGAGAATAAAAACAGCTGGAGCTTGTTAAGGTAATTACACAGGGGAAAGGATAATGTACTGGGAACTCCTCAGAAGAATCTGATTTGTGGTGAGGTTAGAGAGAAAAAAGCTCATTTCGGAACGACATGAACATGCTTCGTACATAGCTGTTTATCAGTAAATATTTCCACTGAGATTAAGAAAAGCAGTAGCTTAATAAATTAAGTACTTCCTGGTATGGTTACTGTACTGGTAACTCCCCAAAAGAATCTGGATTGTGGTGAGGGAACAGAAAAAAAAGCTCATTTAGGACCTGCTCTTACGAAGGGGGTAGGCAGCTGTATATCAGGGAGTAAACCTTCTGAGAATAAAAAGAGCTGGAGCTTGTTAAGGTAATTACACAGGGGAAAGGATAATGTACTGGGAACTCCTCAGAAGAATCTGATTTGTGGTGAGGGGAGAGAGATAAAAGCTCATATAGGAACGACATGAACATGCTGCGTAGGTAGCTGTTTATCAGTAAATATCTCCACTGAGATTAAGAAAAGCAGTAGCTTAATAAATTAAGTATTTCCTGGTATGGTTACTGTACTGGTAACTCCCCAAAAGAATCTGGATTGTGGTGAGGGAACAGAGAAAAAAGCTCATTTATGTTCTGCAATTACGAAGGGGGTAGGCAGCTGTATATCAGGGAGTAACCCTTCTGAGAATAAAAACAGCTGGAGCTTGTTAAGGTAATTACACAGGGGAAAGGATAATGTACTGGGAACTCCTCAGAAGAATCTGATTTGTGGTGAGGAGAGAGAGATAAAAGCTCATTTAGGAACGACATGAACATGCTGCATACGTAGCTGTTTATCAGTAAATATTTCCACTGAGATTAAGAAAAGCAGTAGCTTAATAAATTAAGTACTTCCTGGTATGGTTACTGTACTGGTAACTCCTCAAAAGAATCTGGATTGTGGTGAGGGAACAGAGAAAAAAGCTCATTTAGGACCTGCTCTTACGAAGGGGGTAGGCAGCTGTATATCAGGGAGTAAAACTTCTGAGAATAAAAAGAGCTGGAGCTTGTTAAGGTAATTACACAGGGGAAAGGATAATGTACTGGGAACTCCTCAGAAGAATCTGATTTGTGGTGAGGGGAGAGAGATAAAAGCTCATTTAGGAACGACATGAACATGCTGCGTAGGTAGCTGTTTATCAGTAAATATCTCCACTGAGATTAAGAAAAGCAGTAGCTTAATAAATTAAGTACGCCCTGGTATGGTTACTGTATTGGTAACTCCCCAAAAGAATCTGGATTGTGGTGAGGGAACAGAGAAAAAAGCTCATTTAGGACCTGCAATTACGAAGGGGGTAGGCAGCTGTATATCAGGGAGTAAACCTTCTGAGAATAAAAACAGCTGGAGCTTGTTAAGGTAATTACACAGGGGAAAGGATAATGTACTGGGAACTCCTCAGAAGAATCTGATTTGTGGTGAGGGGAGAGAGATAAAAGCTCATTCAGGAACGACATGAACATGCTGCGTAGGTAGCTGTTTATCAGTAAATATCTCCACTGAGATTAAGAAAAGCAGTAGCTTAATAAATTAAGTACTTCCTGGTATGGTTACTGTACTGGTAACTCCCCTAAAGAATCTTGATTGTGGTGAGGGAACAGGGAAAAAAGCTCATTTAGGACCTGCACTGACGAAGGGGGTAGGCAGCTGTATATCAGGGAGTAAACCTTCTGAGAATAAAAACAGCTGGAGCTTGTTAAGGTAATTACACAGGGGAAATTATAAAGTATTGGGAACTCCTCAGAAGAATCTGATTTGTGGTGAGGGGAGAGAGATAAAAGCTCATTTAGGAACGACATGAACATGCTGCGTAGGTAGCTGTTTATCAGTAAATATCTCCACTGAGATTAAGAAAAGCAGTAGCTTAACAAATTAAGTACTTCCTGGTATGGTTACTGTACTGGTAACTCGCCAAAAGAATCTGGATTGTGGTGAGGGAACAGAGAAAAAAGCTCATTTAGGACCTGCACTTACGAAGGGGGTAGGCAGCTGTATATCAGGGAGTAAACCTTCTGAGAATAAAAACAGCTGGAGCTTGTTAAGGTAATTACACAAGGGAAAGGATAATGTACTAGGAACAATTCAGAAGAATCTGATTTGTGGTGAGGGGAGAGAGATAAAAGCTCATTTAGGAACGACATGAACATGGTGCGTTGGTAGCTGTTTACCAGTAAATATCTCCACTTAGATTAAGAAAAGCAGTAGCTTAATAAATTAAGTACTTCCTGGTATGGTTACTGTACTGGTAACTCCCCAAAAGAATCTGGATTGCGGTGAGCGAACAGAGAAAAAAGCTCATTTATTACCTGCACTTACGAAGGGGGTAGGCAGCTGTATATCAGGGAGTAAACCTTCTGAGAATAAAAACAGCTGGAGCTTGTTAAGGTAATTACACAGGGGAAAGGATAATGTACTGGGAACTCCTCAGAAGAATCTGATTTGTGGTGAGGGGAGAGAGATAAAAGCTCATTTAGGAACGACATGAACATGCTGCGTAGGTAGCTGTTTATCAGTAAATATCTCCACTGAGATTAAGAAAAGCAGTAGCTTAATAAATTAAGTACTTCCTGGTATGGTTACTGTACTGGTAACTCCCCAAAAGAATCTGGATTGTGGTGAGGGAACAGAGAAGAAAGATCATTTCGGACCTGCACTTACGAAGGGGGTAGGCAGCTGTATATCAGGGAGTAAACCTTCTGAGAATAAAAACAGCTGGAGCTTGTTAAGGTAATTACACAGGGGAAAGGATAATGTACTGGGAACTCCTCAGAAGAATCTGATTTGTGGTGAGGGGAGAGAGATAAAAGCTCATTTAGGAACGACATGAACATGCTGCGTACGTAGCTGTTTATCAGTAAATATCTCCACTGAGATTAAGAAAAGCAGTAGCTTAATAAATTAAGTACTTCCTGGTATAGTTACTGTACTGGTCACTCCACAAAAGAATCTGGATTGTGGTGAGGGGAACAGAGAAAAAGCTCATTTAGGACCTGCACTTACGAAGGGGGTAGGCAGCTGTATATCAGGGAGTAAACCTTCTGAGAATAAAAACAGCTGGAGCTTGTTAAGGTAATTACACAGGGGAAAGGATAATGTACTGGGTACTCCTCAGAAGAATCTGATTCGTGGTGAGGTGAGAGAGATAAAAGCTCATTTAGGAACGACATGAACATGCTGCGTACGTAGCTGTTTATCAGTAAATATCTCCACTGAGATTAAAAAAAGCAGTAGCTTAATAAATTAAGTACTTCCTGGTATGGTTACTGTACTGGTCACTCCACAAAAGAATCTGGATTGTGGTGAGGGAACAGAGAAAAAAGCTCATTTAGGACCTGCACTTTCGAAGGGGGTAGGCAGCTGTATATCAGGGAGTAAAACTTATGAGAATAAAAACAGCTGGAGCTTGTTAAGGAAATTACACAGGGGAAATGATAATGTACTGGGAACAATTCAGAAGAATCTGATTTGTGGTGAGGGGAGAGAGAAAAAAGCTCATTTAGGAACGACATGAACATGCTGCGTAGGTAGCTGTTTATCAGTAAATATCTCCACTGAGATTAAGAAAAGCAGTAGCTTAATAAATTAATTACTTCCTGGAATGGTTACTGTATTGGTAACTCCCCAAAAGAATCTGGATTGTGGTGAGGGAACAGAGAAAAAAATCTCATTTAGGACCTGCACTTTCGAAGGGGGTAGGCAGCTGTATATCAGGGAGTAAAACTTCTGAGAATAAAAACAGCTGGAGCTTGTTAAGGTAATTACACAGGGGAAAGGATAATGTACTGGGAACTCCTCAGAAGAATCTGATTTGTGGTGAGGGGAGAGAGATAAAAGCTCATGTAGTAATGACATGAACATGCTGCGTAGGTAGCTGTTTATCAGTAAATATCTCCACTGAGATTAAGAAAAGCAGTAGCTTAATAAATTAATTACTTCCTGGTATGGTTACTGTACTGGTAACTCCCCAAAAGAATCTGGATTGTGGTGAGGGAACAGAGAAAAAAGCTCATTTAGGACCTGCACTTACGAAGGGGGTAGGCAGCTGTATATCAGGGAGTAAACCTTCTGAGAATAAAAACAGCTTGAGCTTGTTAAGGTAATTACACAGGGAAAAGGATAATGTACTGGGAACTCCTCAGAAGAATCTGATTTGTGGTGAGGGGAGAGAGATAAAAGCTCATTTAGGAACGACATGAACATGCTGCGTAGGTAGCTGTTTATCAGTAAATATCTCCACTGAGATTAAGAAAAGCAGTAGCTTAATAAATTAAGTACTTCCTGGTATGGTTACTGTACTGGTAACTCCCCAAAATAATCTGGACTGTGGTGAGGGAACAGAGAAAAAAGCTCATTTAGGACCTGCACTTACGAATGGGGTTGGCAGTTGTATATCAGGGAGTAAACCTTCTGAGAATAAAAACAGCTGGAGCTTGTTAAGGTAATTACACAGGGAAAGGATAATGTACTGGGAACTCCTCAGAAGAATCTGATTTGTGGTGAGGGGAGAGAGATAAAAGCTCATTTAGATACGACATGAACATGCTGCGTAGGTGGCTGTTTATCAGTAAATATCTCCACTGAGATTAAGAAAAGCATTAGCTTAATAAATTAAGTACTTCCTGGTATGGTTTCTGTACTGGTATCCCCAAAAGAATCTGGATTGTGGTGAGGGAACAGAGAAAAAAGCTCATTTAGGACCTGCACTTACGAAGGGGGTAGGCAGCTGTATATCAGGGAGTAAACCTTCTGAGAATAAAAACAGCTGGAGTTTGTTAAGGTAATTACACAGGGGAAAGGATAAAGTACTGGGAACTCCTCAGAAGAATCTGATTTGTGGTGAGGGGAGAGAGATAAAAGCTCATTAAGAACGATATGAACATGCTGCGTACGTAGCTGTTTATCAGAAAATATCTCCACTGAGATTAAGAAAAACAGGAGCTTAATAAATTAAGTACTTGCTGGTATGGTTACTGTACTGGTAACTCCCGAAAAGAATCTGGATTGTGGTGAGGGAACAGAGAAAAAAGCTCATTTAGGACCTGCACTTACGAAGGGGGTAGGCAGCTGTATATCAGGGAGTAAACCTTCTGAGAATAAAAACAGCTGGAGCTTGTTAAGGTAATTACACAGGGGAAAGGATAATGTACTGGGAACTCCTCAGAAGAATCTGATTTGTGGTGAGGGGAGAGAGAAAAAAGCTCATTTAGGAACGACATGAACATGCTGCGTAGGTAGCTGTTTATCAGTAAATATCTCCACTGAGATTAAGAAAAGCAGTAGCTTAATAAATTAATTACTTCCTGGAATGGTTACTGTATTGGTAACTCCCCAAAAGAATCTGGATTGTGGTGAGGGAACAGAGAAAAAAATCTCATTTAGGACCTGCACTTTCGAAGGGGGTAGGCAGCTGTATATCAGGGAGTAAAACTTCTGAGAATAAAAACAGCTGGAGCTTGTTAAGGTAATTACACAGGGGAAAGGATAATGTACTGGGAACTCCTCAGAAGAATCTGATTTGTGGTGAGGGAGAGAGATAAAAGCTCATGTAGTAATGACATGAACATGCTGCGTAGGTAGCTGTTTATCAGTAAATATCTCCACTGAGATTAAGAAAAGCAGTAGCTTAATAAATTAATTACTTCCTGGTATGGTTACTGTACTGGTAACTCCCCAAAAGAATCTGGATTGTGGTGAGGGAACAGAGAAAAAAGCTCATTTAGGACCTGCACTTACGAAGGGGGTAGGCAGCTGTATATCAGGGAGTAAACCTTCTGAGAATAAAAACAGCTTGAGCTTGTTAAGGTAATTACACAGGGAAAAGGATAATGTACTGGGAACTCCTCAGAAGAATCTGATTTGTGGTGAGGGGAGAGAGATAAAAGCTCATTTAGGAACGACATGAACATGCTGCGTAGGTAGCTGTTTATCAGTAAATATCTCCACTGAGATTAAGAAAAGCAGTAGCTTAATAAATTAAGTACTTCCTGGTATGGTTACTGTACTGGTAACTCCCCAAAATAATCTGGACTGTGGTGAGGGAACAGAGAAAAAAGCTCATTTAGGACCTGCACTTACGAATGGGGTAGGCAGTTGTATATCAGGGAGTAAACCTTCTGAGAATAAAAACAGCTGGAGCTTGTTAAGGTAATTACACAGGGGAAAGGATAATGTACTGGGAACTCTCAGAAGAATCTGATTTGTGGTGAGGGGAGAGAGATAAAAGCTCATTTAGATACGACATGAACATGCTGCGTAGGTGGCTGTTTATCAGTAAATATCTCCACTGAGATTAAGAAAAGCATTAGCTTAATAAATTAAGTACTTCCTGGTATGGTTTCTGTACTGGTATCCCCCAAAAGAATCTGGATTGTGGTGAGGGAACAGAGAAAAAAGCTCATTTAGGACCTGCACTTACGAAGGGGGTAGGCAGCTGTATATCAGGGAGTAAACCTTCTGAGAATAAAAACAGCTGGAGCTTGTTAAGGTAATTACACAGGGGAAAGGATAATATACTGGGAACTCCTCATAAGAATCTGATTTGTGGTGAGGGGAGAGAGATAAAAGCTCATTAAGAACGACATGAACATGCTGCGTACGTAGCTGTTTATCAGAAAATATCTCCACTGAGATTAAGAAAAACAGGAGCTTAATAAATTAAGTACTTGCTGGTATGGTTACTGTACTGGTAACTCCCGAAAAGAATCTGGATTGTGGTGAGGGAACAGAGAAAAAAGCTCATTTAGGACCTGCACTTACGAAGGGGGTAGGCAGCTGTATATCAGGGAGTAAACCTTCTGAGAATAAAAACAGCTGGAGCTTGTTAAGGTAATTACACAGGGGAAAGGATAATGTACTGGGAACTCCTCAGAAGAATCTGATTTGTGGTGAGGGGAGAGAGAAAAAAGCTCATTTAGGAACGACATAAACATGCTGCGTAGGTAGCTGTTTATCAGTAAATATCTCCACTGAGTTTAAGAAAAGCAGTAGCTTAATAAATTAAGTACTTCCTGGTATGGTTACTGTACTGGTAACTCCCCAAAAGAATCTGAATTGTGCTGAAGGAACAGAGAAAAAATCTCATTTAGGACCTGCACTTACGAAGGGGGTAGGCAGCTGTATATCAGGGAGTAAACCTTCTGAGAATAAAAACAGCTGGAGCATGTTAAGGTAATAACACAGGGGAAAGGATAATGTACTGGGAACTCCTCAGAAGAATCTGATTTGTGGTGAGGGGAGAGAGATAAAAGCTCATTTAGGAACGACATGAACATGCTGCGTAGGTAGCTGTTTATCAGTAAATATCTCCACTGAGATTAAGAAAAGCAGTAGCTTAATAAATTAAGTACTTC
>NW_025960596.1:0-41600 GCF_023159225.1 Perognathus longimembris pacificus | reverse complement strand
GCTCCAGCTGTTTTTATTCTCAGAATCGATACTCCTGATATACAGCTGCCTACCCCCTTCGTAAGTGCAGGTCCTAAATGAGCTTTTTTCTCTGTTCCCTCACCACAATCCAGATTCTTTTGGGGAGTTTCCAGTACAGTAACCATACCAGGAAGTACTTAATTTATTAAGCTACTGCTTTTCTTAATCTCAGTGGAGATATTTACTGATAAACAGCTACCTACGCAGCATGTTCATGTCGTTCCTAAATGAGCTTTTATCTCTCTCCCCTCACCACAAATCAGATTCTTCTGAGGAGTTCCCAGTACATTATCCTTTCCCCTGTGTAATTTCCTTAACAAGCTCCAGCTGTTTTTATTCTCAGAATCGATACTCCCTGGTATACAGCTGCCTACCCCCTTCGTAAGTGCAGGTCCTAAATGAGCTTTTTTCTCTGTTCCCTCACCACAATCCAGATTCTTTTGGGGAGTTACCAGTACAGTAACCATACCAGGAAGTACTTAATTTATTAAGCTACTGCTTTTCTTAATCTCAGTGGAGATATTTACTGATAAACAGCTACCTACGCAGCATGTTCATGTCGTTCCTAAATGAGCTTTTATCTCTCTCCCCTCACCACAAATCAGATTCTTCTGAGGAGTTCCCAGTACATTATCCTTTCCCCTGTGTAATTACCTTAACAAGCTCCAGGTGTTTTTATTCTCAGAATCGATACTCCCTGATATACAGCTGCCTACCCCCTTCGTAAGTGCAGGTCCTAAATGAGCTTTTTTCTCTGTTCCCTCACCACAATCCAGATTCTTTTGGGGAGTTACCAGTACAGTAACCATACCAGGAACTACTTAATTTATTAAGCTACTGCTTTTCTTAATCTCAGTGGAGATATTTACTGAAAAACAGGTACCTACGCAGCATGTTCATGTCGTTCCTAAATGAGCTTTTATCTCTCTCCCCTCACCACAAATCAGATTCTTCTGAGGAGTTCCCAGTACATTATCCTTTCCCCTGTGTAATTACCTTAACAAGCTCCAGCTGTTTTTATTCTCAGAATCGATACTCTCTGATATACAGCTGCCTACCCCCTTCGTAAGTGCAGGTCCTAAATGAGCTTTTTTCTCTGTACCCTCACCACAATCCAGATTCTTTTGGGGAATTACCAGTACAGTAACCATACCAGGAAGTACTTAAATTATTAAGCTACTGCTTTTGTTAATCTCAGTGGAGATATTTACTGATAAACAGCTACCTACGCAGCATGTTCATGTCGTTCCTAAATGAGCTTTTATCTCTCTCGCCTCACCACAAATCAGATTCTTCTGAGGAGTTCCCAGTATATTATCCTATCCCCTGTGTAATTACCTTAACAAGCTCCAGCTGTTTTTATTCTCAGAAGGTTTACTCCCTGATATACAGCTGCCTACCCCCTTCGTAAGTGCAGGTCCTAAATGAGCTTTTTTCTCTGTTCCCTCACCACAATCCAGATTCTTTTGGGGAGTTACCACTACAGTAACCATACCAGGAAGTACTTAATTTATTAAGCTACTGCTTTTCTTAATCTCAGTGGAGATATTTACTGATAAACAGCTACAGACGCAGCATGTTCATGTCGTTCCTAAATGAGCTTTTTTCTCTGTTCCCTCACCACAATCCAGATTCTTTTGGGGAGTTACCAGTACAGTAACCATACCAGGAAGTACTTAATTTATTAAGCTACTGCTTTTCTTAATCTCAGTGGAGATATTTACTGATAAACAGCTACGTACGCAGCATGTTCATGTCGTTCTTAAATGAGCTTTTATCCCTCTCCCCTCACCACAAATCAGATTCTTCTGAGGAATTCCCAGTACATTATCCTTTCCCCTGTGTAATTACCTTAACAAGCTCCAGCTGTTTTTATTCTCGGAAGGTTTACTCCCTGATATACAACTGCCTACCACCTTTGTAAGTGCAGGTCCTAAATGAGCTTTTTTTCTTTGTTGCCTCACCACAATCCAGATTCTTTTGGGGAGTTACCAGTACAGTAACCATACCAGGAAGGATTTAATTTATTAACCTACTGCTTTTCTTAATCTCAGTGGAGATATTTACTGATAAACAGCTACCTACGCAGCATGTTCATGTCGTTCTTAAATGAGCTTTTGTCTCTCTCCCCTCACCACAAATCAGATTCTTCTGAGGGGTTCCCAGTACATTATCCTTTCCCCTGTGTAATTACCTTAACAAGCTCCAGCTGTTTTTACTCTCAGAAGGTTTACTCCCTGATATACAGCTGCCTACCCCCTTCGTAAGTGTAGGTCCTAAATGAGCTCTTTTCTCTGTTCCCTCACCACAATCCAAATTCTTTTGGGGAGTTACCAGTACAGTAACCATACCAGGAAGTACTTAATTTATTAAGCTACTGCTTTTCTTAATCTCAGTGGAGATATTTACTGATAAACAGCTACCTACGCAGCATGTTCATGTCGTTCTTAAATGAGCTTTTATCTCTCACCCCTCACCACAAATCAGATTCTTCTGAGGAGTTTCCAGTACATTATCCTTTCCCCTGTGTAATTAACTTAACAAGCTCCAGCTGTTTTTATTCTCAGAAGGTATACTCCCTGATTTACAGCTGCCTACCCCCTTCGTAAGTGCAGGTCCTAAATAAGCTTTTTTCTCTGTTCCCTCACCACAATCCAGGTTCTTTTGCGGAGTTACCAGTACAGTAACCATACCAGGAAGGACTTAATTTATTAAGGTACTGCTTTTCTTAATCTCAGTGGAGATATTTACTGATAAACAGCTACCTACGCAGCATGTTCATGTCGTTCCTAAATGAGCTTTTATCTCTCTCCCTTCACCACAAATCAGATTTTTCTGAGGTGTTCCCAGTACATTATCCTTTCCCCTGTGTAATTACCTTAACAAGCTCCAGCTGTTTTTATTCTCAGAAGGTTTACTCCCTGATATACAGCTGCCTACCCCCCTCGTAAGTGCCGGTCCTAAATGAGCTTTTTTCTCTGTTCCCTCACCACAATCCAGATTCTTTTGGGGAGTTACCAGTACAGTAACCATACCAGGAAGTACTTAATTTATTAAGCTACTGCTTTTCTTAATCTCAGTGGAGATATTTACTGATAAACAGCTACCTACGCAGCATGTTCATGTCGTTCCTAAATGAGCTTTTATCTCTCTCCCCTCACCACAAATCAGATTCTTCTGAGGAGTTCCCAGTACATTATCCTTTCCCCTGTGTAATTACCTTAACAAGCTCCAGCTGTTTTTATTCTCAGAAGGTTTACTCCCTGATACACTGCTGCCTACCCCCTTCGTAAGTGCAGGTCCTAAATGAGCTTTTTTCTCTGTTCCCTCACCACAATCCAGATTCTTTTGGGGAGTTACCAGTACAGTAACCATACCAGGAAGTACTTAATTTATTAAGCTACTGCTTTTCTTAATCTCAGTGGAGATATTTACAGATAAACAGCTACCTACGCAGCATGTTCATGTCGTTCCTAAATGAGCTTTGTTCTCTGTTCCTTCACCACAATCCAAATTCTTTTGGGAGGTACCAGTACAGTACCCATTACAAGGAAGTACTTAATTTATTAAACTACTGCTTTTCTTAATCTCAGTGGAGATATTTACTGATAAACAGCTACGTATGCAGCATGTTCATGTCGTTCCTAAATAAGCTTTTATCTCTCTCTCCTCACCACAAATCAGATTCTTCTGAGGAGTTCCCAGTACATTATCCTTTCCCCTGTGTAATTACCTTAACAAGCTCCAGCTGTTTTTATTCTCAGAAGGTTTACTCCCTGATATACAGCTGCCTACCCCCTTCGTAAGTGCAGGTCCTAAATGAGCTTTTCTCTCTGTTACCTCACCACAATCCAGATTCATTTGGGGAGTTACCAGTACAGTAACCATACCAGAAAGTACTTAATTTATTAAGCTACTGCTTTTCTTAATCTCAGTGGAGATATTTACTGATATACAGCTCCCTACGCAGCATGTTCATGTCGTTCCTAAATGAGCTTTTTTCTCTTTTCCCACACCACAGTCCAGACTCTTTTGGGGAGGTACCAGTACAGTATCCATACCAGGAAGTACTTAATTTATTAAGCTACTGCTTTTCTTAATCTTAGTGGAGATATTTACTGATAAACAGCTACGTATGCAGCATGTTCATGTCGTTCCTAAATGAGCTTTTATCTCTCTCCCCTCACCACAAATCAGATTCTTCTGAGGAGTTCCCAGTACATTATCCTTTCCCCTGTGTAATTACCTTAACAAGCTCCAGCTGTTTTTATTGTCAGAATCGATACTCCCTGATATACAGCTGCCTATGCCCTTCGTAAGTGCAGCTCACATATGAGCTATTTTCTCTGTTCCCTCACCACAATCCAGATTCTTTTGGGGTGTTACCAGTACAGTAACCATACCAGGAAGTACTTAATTTATTAAGCTACTGCTTTTCTTAATCTCAGTGGAGATATTTACTGACAAACAGCTACCTACGCAGCATGTTCTTGTCGTTCCTAAATGAGCTTTTATCTCTCTCCCCTCACCACAAATCAGATTCTTCTGAGGAGTTCCCAGTACATAATCCTTTCCCCTGTGTAATTACCTTAACAAGCTCCAGCTGTTTTTATTCTCAGAAGGTTTACTCCCTGATATACAGCTGCCTACCCCTTTTGTAAGTGCAGGTCCTAAATGAGCTTTTTTCTCTGTTCCCTCACCACAATCAAGATTCTTTTGGGAGTTACCAGTACAGTAACCATACCAGGGAGTACTTAATTTATTAAGCTACTGCTTTTCTTAATCTCAGTGGAGATATTTACTGATAAACAGCTACCTACGCAGCATGTTCATGTCGTTCCTAAATGAGCTTTTTTCTCTGTTCCCTCACCACAATCCAGATTCTTTTCGGGAATTACCAGTACAGTATCCATAGCAGGAAGTACTTAATTTATTAAGCTACTGCTTTTCTTAATCTCAGTGGAGATATTTACTGATAAACAGCTACCTACGCAGCATGTTCATGTCGTTCCTATATGAGCTTTTATCTCTCTCCCCTAACCACAAATCAGATTCTTCTGAGGAGTTCCCAGTACATTATCCTTTCCCCTGTGTAATTACCTTAACAAGCTCCAGTTGTTTTTATTCTCAGAAGGTTTACTCCCTGATATACAGCTGCCTACCCCCTTCGTAAGTGCAGGTCCTAAATGAGTTGTTTCTCAGTTCCCTCACCACAATCCAGATTCTTTTGGGGAGTTACCAGTACAGTAACCATACCAGGAAGTACTTAATTTATTAAGCTACTGCTTTTCGTAATCTCAGTGGAGATATTTACTGACAAACAGCTACCTACGCAGCATGTTCATGTCGTTCCTAAATGAGCTTTTTTCTCTGTTCCCACACCACAATCCAGACTCTTTTGGGGAGGTACCAGTACAGTATCCATAACAGGAAGTACTTAATTTATTAAGCTACTTCTTTTCTTAATCTCAGTGGAGATATTTACTGATAAACAGCTACGTATGCAGCATGTTCATGTCGTTCCTAAATGACCTTTTATCTCTCTCCCCTCACCACAATTCAGATTCTTCTGAGGAGTTCCCAGTACATTATCCTTTCCCCTGTGTAATTACCTTAACAAGCTCCAGCTGCTTTTATTGTCAGAATCGATACTCCCTGATATACAGCTGCCTACCCCCTTCGTAATTGCAGCTCATATATGAGCTTAGTTCTCTGTTCCCTCACCACAATCCAGACTCTTTTGGGGAGTTACCAGTACAGTATCCATAGCAGGAAGTACTTAATTT
This sequence comes from Perognathus longimembris pacificus, assembly GCF_023159225.1. Lineage (NCBI taxonomy): Eukaryota > Metazoa > Chordata > Mammalia > Rodentia > Heteromyidae > Perognathus > Perognathus longimembris. The sequence continues at coordinate 35,793 of NW_025960596.1, read as the reverse complement.
ATTAAGCTACTGCTTTTCTTAATCTCAGAGGAGATATTTACTGATAAACAGCTACCTACGCAGCATGTTCATGTCGTTCCTAAATGACCTTTTATCTCTCTCCCCTCACCACAAATCAGATTCTTCTGAGGAGTTCCCAGTATATTATCCTTTCCCCTGTGTAATTACCTTAACAAGCTCCAGCTGTTTTTATTCTCAGAAGGTTTGCTCCCTGATATACAGCTGCCTACCCCCTTCGTAAGTGCAGGTCCTAAATGAGCTTTTTTCTCTGTTCCCTTACCACAATCCAGATTCTTTTGGGGAGTTTCCAGTACAGTTTCCATAGCAGGAAGGACTTAATTTATTAAGCTATTGCTTTTCTTAATCTCAGTGGAGATATTTACTGATAAACAGCTACGTACACAGCATGTTCATGTCGTTCCTAAATGAGCTTTTATCTCTCTCCCCTCACCACAAATCAGATTCTGTTGAGGAGTTCCCAGTACATTATCCTTTCCCCTGTGTAATTACCTTAACAAGCTCCAGCTGTTTTTATTCTCAGAAGGTTTGCTCCCTGATATACAGCTGCCTACCCCCTTCGTAAGTGCAGGTCCTAAATGAGCTTTTTTCTCTGTTCCCTCATCACAATCCAGATTCTTTTGGGGAGGTGACCAGTACAGTAACCATACCAGGAAGGACTTAATTTATTAAGCTACTGCTTTTCTTAATCTCAGTGGAGATATTTACTGATAAACAGCTACCTACGCAGCATGTTCATGTGGTTCCTAAATGAGCTTTTATCTCCTCCCTTCACCACAAATCAGATTCTTCTGAGGAGTTCCCAGTATATTATCCTTTCTCCTGTGTAATTACCTTAACAAGTTCCAGCTGTTTTTATTCTCAGAAGGTTTACTCCCTGATATACAGCTGCCTACCCCCTTCGTAAGTGCAGGTCCTAAATGAGCTTTTTTCTCTGTTCCCTCACCACAATCCAGATTCTTTTGGGGAGTTACCATTACAGTAACCATACCAGGAAGTACTTAATTTATTAAGCTACTGCTTTTCTTAATCTCAGTGGAGATATTTACTGATAAACGGCTACCTACGCAGCATGTTCATGTCGTTCCTAAATGAGCTTTTATCTCTCTCCCCTCACCACAAATCAGATTCTTCTGAGGAGTTCCCAGTACATTATCCTTTCCCCTGTGTAATTACCTTAACAAGCTCCAGCTGTTTTTACTCTCAGAAGGTTTACTCCCTGATATACAGCTGCCTACCCCCTTCGTAAGTGCAGGTTATAAATGAGCTTTTTTCTCTGTTCCCTCACCACAATCCAGATTCTTTTGGGGAGTTACCAGTACAGTAAGCATACCAGGAAGTACTTAAATTATTAAGCTACTGCTTTTGTTAATCTCAGTGGAGATATTTACTGATAAAACAGCTACCTACGCAGCATGTTCATGTCGTTCCTAAATGAGCTTTTATCTCTCTCGCCTCACCACAAATCAGATTCTTCTGAGGAGTTCCCAGTATATTATCCTATCCCCTGTGTAATTACCTTAACAAGCTCCAGCTGTTTTTATTCTCAGAAGGTTTACTCCCTGATATACAGCTGCCTACCCCCTTCGTAAGTGCAGGTCCTAAATGAGCTTTTTTCTCTGTTCCCTCACCACAATCCAGATTCTTTTGGGGAGTTACCACTACAGTAACCATACCAGGAAGTACTTAATTTATTAAGCTACTGCTTTTCTTAATCTCAGTGGAGATATTTACTGATAAACAGCTACAGACGCAGCATGTTCATGTCGTTCCTAAATGAGCTTTTTTCTCTGTTCCCTCACCACAATCCAGATTCTTTTGGGGAGTTACCAGTACAGTAACCATACCAGGAAGTACTTAATTTATTAAGCTACTGCTTTTCTTAATCTCAGTGGAGATATTTACTGATAAACAGCTACGTACGCAGCATGTTCATGTCGTTCTTAAATGAGCTTTTATCCCTCTCCCCTCACCACAAATCAGATTCTTCTGAGGAATTCCCAGTACATTATCCTTTCCCCTGTGTAATTACCTTAACAAGCTCCAGCTGTTTTTATTCTCGGAAGGTTTACTCCCTGATATACAACTGCCTACCACCTTTGTAAGTGCAGGTCCTAAATGAGCTTTTTTCTTTGTTGCCTCACCACAATCCAGATTCTTTTGGGGAGTTACCAGTACAGTAACCATACCAGGAAGGATTTAATTTATTAACCTACTGCTTTTCTTAATCTCAGTGGAGATATTTACTGATAAACAGCTACCTACGCAGCATGTTCATGTCGTTCTTAAATGAGCTTTTGTCTCTCTCCCCTCACCACAAATCAGATTCTTCTGAGGGGTTCCCAGTACATTATCCTTTCCCCTGTGTAATTACCTTAACAAGCTCCAGCTGTTTTTACTCTCAGAAGGTTTACTCCCTGATATACAGCTGCCTACCCCCTTCGTAAGTGTAGGTCCTAAATGAGCTCTTTTCTCTGTTCCCTCACCACAATCCAAATTCTTTTGGGGAGTTACCAGTACAGTAACCATACCAGGAAGTACTTAATTTATTAAGCTACTGCTTTTCTTAATCTCAGTGGAGATATTTACTGATAAACAGCTACCTACGCAGCATGTTCATGTCGTTCTTAAATGAGCTTTTATCTCTCACCCCTCACCACAAATCAGATTCTTCTGAGGAGTTTCCAGTACATTATCCTTTCCCCTGTGTAATTAACTTAACAAGCTCTAGCTGTTTTTATTCTCAGAAGGTATACTCCCTGATTTACAGCTGCCTACCCCCTTCGTAAGTGCAGGTCCTAAATAAGCTTTTTTCTCTGTTCCCTCACCACAATCCAGGTTCTTTTGCGGAGTTACCAGTACAGTAACCATACCAGGAAGGACTTAATTTATTAAGGTACTGCTTTTCTTAATCTCAGTGGAGATATTTACTGATAAACAGCTACCTACGCAGCATGTTCATGTCGTTCCTAAATGAGCTTTTATCTCTCTCCCTTCACCACAAATCAGATTTTTCTGAGGTGTTCCCAGTACATTATCCTTTCCCCTGTGTAATTACCTTAACAAGCTCCAGCTGTTTTTATTCTCAGAAGGTTTACTCCCTGATATACAGCTGCCTACCCCCCTCGTAAGTGCCGGTCCTAAATGAGCTTTTTTCTCTGTTCCCTCACCACAATCCAGATTCTTTTGGGGAGTTACCAGTACAGTAACCATACCAGGAAGTACTTAATTTATTAAGCTACTGCTTTTCTTAATCTCAGTGGAGATATTTACTGATAAACAGCTACCTACGCAGCATGTTCATGTCGTTCCTAAATGAGCTTTTATCTCTCTCCCCTCACCACAAATCAGATTCTTCTGAGGAGTTCCCAGTACATTATCCTTTCCCCTGTGTAATTACCTTAACAAGCTCCAGCTGTTTTTATTCTCAGAAGGTTTACTCCCTGATACACTGCTGCCTACCCCCTTCGTAAGTGCAGGTCCTAAATGAGCTTTTTTCTCTGTTCCCTCACCACAATCCAGATTCTTTTGGGGAGTTACCAGTACAGTAACCATACCAGGAAGTACTTAATTTATTAAGCTACTGCTTTTCTTAATCTCAGTGGAGATATTTACAGATAAACAGCTACCTACGCAGCATGTTCATGTCGTTCCTAAATGAGCTTTGTTCTCTGTTCCTTCACCACAATCCAAATTCTTTTGGGGAGGTACCAGTACAGTACCCATTACAAGGAAGTACTTAATTTATTAAACTACTGCTTTTCTTAATCTCAGTGGAGATATTTACTGATAAACAGCTACGTATGCAGCATGTTCATGTCGTTCCTAAATAAGCTTTTATCTCTCTCTCCTCACCACAAATCAGATTCTTCTGAGGAGTTCCCAGTACATTATCCTTTCCCCTGTGTAATTACCTTAACAAGCTCCAGCTGTTTTTATTCTCAGAAGGTTTACTCCCTGATATACAGCTGCCTACCCCCTTCGTAAGTGCAGGTCCTAAATGAGCTTTTCTCTCTGTTACCTCACCACAATCCAGATTCATTTGGGGAGTTACCAGTACAGTAACCATACCAGGAAGTACTTAATTTATTAAGCTACTGCTTTTCTTAATCTCAGTGGAGATATTTACTGATATACAGCTCCCTACGCAGCATGTTCATGTCGTTCCTAAATGAGCTTTTTTCTCTTTTCCCACACCACAGTCCAGACTCTTTTGGGGAGGTACCAGTACAGTATCCATACCAGGAAGTACTTAATTTATTAAGCTACTGCTTTTCTTAATCTTAGTGGAGATATTTACTGATAAACAGCTACGTATGCAGCATGTTCATGTCGTTCCTAAATGAGCTTTTATCTCTCTCCCCTCACCACAAATCAGATTCTTCTGAGGAGTTCCCAGTACATTATCCTTTCCCCTGTGTAATTACCTTAACAAGCTCCAGCTGTTTTTATTGTCAGAATCGATACTCCCTGATATACAGCTGCCTATGCCCTTCGTAAGTGCAGCTCACATATGAGCTATTTTCTCTGTTCCCTCACCACAATCCAGATTCTTTTGGGGTGTTACCAGTACAGTAACCATACCAGGAAGTACTTAATTTATTAAGCTACTGCTTTTCTTAATCTCAGTGGAGATATTTACTGACAAACAGCTACCTACGCAGCATGTTCTTGTCGTTCCTAAATGAGCTTTTATCTCTCTCCCCTCACCACAAATCAGATTCTTCTGAGGAGTTCCCAGTACATAATCCTTTCCCCTGTGTAATTACCTTAACAAGCTCCAGCTGTTTTTATTCTCAGAAGGTTTACTCCCTGATATACAGCTGCCTACCCCTTTTGTAAGTGCAGGTCCTAAATGAGCTTTTTTCTCTGTTCCCTCACCACAATCCAGATTCTTTTGGGGAGTTACCAGTACAGTAACCATACCAGGGAGTACTTAATTTATTAAGCTACTGCTTTTCTTAATCTCAGTGGAGATATTTACTGATAAACAGCTACCTACGCAGCATGTTCATGTCGTTCCTAAATGAGCTTTTTTCTCTATTCCCTCACCACAATCCAGATTCTTTTCGGGAATTACCAGTACAGTATCCATAGCAGGAAGTACTTAATTTATTAAGCTACTGCTTTTCTTAATCTCAATGGAGATATTTACTGATAAACAGCTACCTACTCAGCATGTTCATGTCGTTCCTATATGAGCTTTTATCTCTCTCCCCTAACCACAAATCAGATTCTTCTGAGGAGTTCCCAGTACATTATCCTTTCCCCTGTGTAATTACCTTAACAAGCTCCAGTTGTTTTTATTCTCAGAAGGTTTACTCCCTGATATACAGCTGCCTACCCCCTTTGTAAGTGCAGGTCCTAAACGAGTTGTTTCTCAGTTCCCTCACCACAATCCAGATTCTTTTGGGGAGTTACCAGTACAGTAACCATACCAGGAAGTACTTAATTTATTAAGCTACTGCTTTTCGTAATCTCAGTGGAGATATTTACTGACAAACAGCTACCTACGCAGCATGTTCATGTCGTTCCTAAATGAGCTTTTTTCTCTGTTCCCACACCACAATCCAGACTCTTTTGGGGAGGTACCAGTACAGTATCCATAACAGGAAGTACTTAATTTATTAAGCTACTTCTTTTCTTAATCTCAGTGGAGATATTTACTGATAAACAGCTACGTATGCAGCATGTTCATGTCGTTCCTAAATGACCTTTTATCTCTCTCCCCTCACCACAAATCAGATTCTTCTGAGGAGTTCCCAGTACATTATCCTTTCCCCTGTGTAATTACCTTAACAAGCTCCAGCTGCTTTTATTGTCAGAATCGATACTCCCTGATATACAGCTGCCTACCCCCTTCGTAATTGCAGCTCATATATGAGCTTATTTCTCTGTTCCCTCACCACAATCCAGACTCTTTTGGGGAGTTACCAGTACAGTATCCATAGCAGGAAGTACTTAATTTATTAAGCTACTGCTTTTCTTAATCTCAGTGGAGATATTTACTGATAAACATCTACATATGCAGCACGTTCATGTCGTTCCTAAATGAGCTTTTATCTCTCTCCCCTCACCACAAATCAGATTCTTCTGAGGAGTTCCCAGTACATTATCATTTCCCCTGTGTAATTACCTTAACAAGCTCCAGCTGTTTTTATTCTCAGAAGGTTTACTCCCTGATATAAAGCTGCCTACCCCCTTCGTAAGAGCGGGTCCTAAATGAGCTTTTTTCTCTGTTCCCTCACCACAATCCAGATTCTTTTGGGGAGTTACCAGTACAGGAACCATACCAGGATGTACTTAATTTATTAAGCTACTGCTTTTCTTAATCTCAGTGGAGATATTTACTGATAAACAGCTACCTACGCAGCATGATCATGTCGTTCCTAAATGAGCTTATATCTCTCTCCCCTCACCACAAATCAGATTCTTCTGAGGAGTTCCCAGTACATTATCCTTTCCCCTGTGTAATTACCTTAACAAGCTCCAGCTGTTTTTATTCTCAGAAGTTTTATTCCCTGATATACAGCTGCCTACCCCCTTCGTAAGAGCAGGTCCTAAATGAGCTTTTTTCTCTGTTCCCTCACCACAATCCACATTGTTTTGGGGAGTTACCAGTACAGTATCCATAGCAGGAAGTACTTAATTTATTAAGCTACTGCTTTTCTTAATCTCAGTGGAGACATTTACTGATAAACAGCTACGTAGGCAGCATGTTCATGTTGATAATAAATGACCTTTTATCTCTCTCCCCTCACCACAAATCAGATTCTTCTGAGAAGTTCCCAGTACATTATCCTTTCCCCTGTGTTATTACCTTAACAAGCTCCAGCTGTTTTTATTCTCAGAAGTTTTACTCCCTGATATACAGCTGCCTACCCACTTCGTAAGTGCAGGTCCTAAATGAGCTTTTTTTTCTGTTCCCTCACCACAATCCAGAGTCTTTTGGGGAGTTACCAGTACAGTAACCATACCAGGATGTACTTAATTTATTAAGCTACTGCTTTTCTTAATCTCAGTGGAGATATTTACTGATAAACAGCTACCTACGCAGCATGTTCATGTCGTTCCTAAATGAGCTTTTATCTCTCTCCCCTCACCACAAATCAGATTCTTCTGAGGAGTTCCCAGTACATTATCCTTTCCATTGTGTAATTACCTTAACAAGTTCCAGCTGTTTTTACTGTCAGAAGGTTTACTCCCTGATATACAGCTGCCTACCCCCTTCGTAAGTGCAGGTTTTAAATGAGCTTTTTTCTCTGTTCCCTCATCACAATCCAGATTCTTTTGGGGAGTTACCAGTACAGTAGTCAGACCAGGAAGTACTTAATTTATTAGGCTACTGCTTTTCTTAATCTCAGTGGAGATATTTACTGATAAACGGCTACCTACGCAGCATGTTCATGTCGTTCATAAATGAGCTTCCATCTCTCTCCCCTCACCACAAATCAGATTCTTCTGAGCAGTTCCCAGTATATTATCCTTTCCCCTGTGTAATTACCTTAACAAGCTCCAGCTGTTTTTATTCTCAGAAGGTTTACTCCCTGATATACAGCTGCCTACCCCCTTCGTACGTGCAGGTCCTAAATGAGCTTTTTTCCCTGTTCCCTCACCACAATCCAGATTCTTTTGGGGAGTTACCAGTACAGTAACCATACCAGGAAGTACTTAATTTATTAAGCTACGGCTTTTCTTAATCTCAGTGGAGATATTTACTGATAAACAGCTACCTACGCAGCATGTTCATGTCGTTCCTAAATGAGCTTTTATCTCTCTCCCCTCACCACAAATCAGATTCTTCTGAGGAGTTCCCAGTACATTATCCTTTCCCCTGTGTAATTACCTTAACAAGCTCCAGCTCTTTTTACTCTCAGAATGTTTACTCCCTGATATACAGCTGCCTACCCCCTTCGTAAGTGCAGGTCCTAAATGAGCTTTTTCCTCTGTTTCCTCACCACAATCCAGATTCTTTTCGGGAGTTACCAGTACAGTATCCATAGCAGGAAGTACTTAATTTATTAAGCTACTGCTTTTCTTAATCTCAGTGGAGATATTTACTGATAAACAGCTACCTACGCAGCATGTTCATGTCGTTCCTAAATGAGCTTTTATCTCTCTCCCCTCACCACAAATCAGATTCTTCTGAGGAGTTCCCAGTACATTATCCTTTCCCCTGTGTAATTACCTTAACAATCTCCAGCTGTTTTTATTCTCAGAAGGTTTACTCCCTGATATACAGCTGCCTACCCACTTCGTAAGTGCATGTCCTAAATGAGCTATTTTCTCTGATCCCTCACCACAATCCAGATTGTTTTGGGTAGTTACCAGTACAGTAACCATACCAGGAAGTACTTAATTTATTAAGCTACTGCTTTTCTTAATCTCAGTGGAGATATTTACTGATAAACAGCTACCTACACAGCATGTTCATGTCGTTCCTAAATGAGCTTTAACCTCTCTCCCCTCACCACAAATCAGATTCTTCTAAGGAGTTCCCAGTACATTATCCTTTCCCCTGTGTAATTACCTTAACAAGCTCCAGCTGTTTTTATTCTCAGTAGGTTTACTCCCTGATATACAGCTGCCTACCCCCTTCGTAAGTGCAGGTCCTAAATGAGCTTTTTTCTCTGTTCCCTCACCACAATCCAGATTCTTTTGGGGAGTTACCAGTACAGTAGTCAGACCAGGAAGTACTTAATTTATTAGGCTACTGCTTTTCTTAATCTCAGTGGAGATATTTACTGATAAACAGCTACCTACGCAGCATGTTCATGTCGTTCCTAAATGAGCTTCCATCTCTCTCCCCTCACCACAAATCAGATTCTTCTGAGGAGTTCCCAGTATATTATCATTTCCCCTGTGTAATTACCTTAACAAGCTCCTGCTGTTTTTATTCTCAGAAGGTTTACTCCCTGATATACAGCTGCCTACCCCCTTCGTAAGTGCAGGTCCTAAATGAGCTTTTTTCTCTGTTCCCTCACCACAATCCAGATTCTTTTGGGGAGTTACCAGTACAGTAACCATACCAGGAAGTACTTAATTTATTAAGCTACGGCTTTTCTTAATCTCAGAGGACATATTTACTGATAAACAGCTACCTACGCAGCATGTTCATGTCGTTCCTAAATGAGCTTTTATCTCTCTCCCCTCACCACAAATCAGATTCTTCTGAGGAGTTCCCAGTACATTATCCTTTCCCCTGTGTAATTACCTTAACAAGCTCCAGCTGTTTTTACTCTCAGAAGGTTTACTCCCTGATATACAGCTGCCTACCCCCTTTGTAAGTGCAGGTCCTAATTGAGCTTTTTTCTCTGTTCCCTCACCACAATCCAGATTCTTTTGGGGAGTTACCAGTACAGTAACCATACCAGGAAGTACTTAATTTATTAAGCTACTGCTTTTCTTAATCTCAGAGGAGATATTTACTGATAAACAGCTACCTACGCAGCATGTTCATGTCGTTCCTAAATGACCTTTTATCTCTCTCCCCTCACCACAAATCAGATTCTTCTGAGGAGTTCCCAGTATATTATCCTTTCCCCTGTGTAATTACCTTAACAAGCTCCAGCTGTTTTTATTCTCAGAAGGTTTGCTCCCTGATATACAGCTGCCTACCCCCTTCGTAAGTGCAGGTCCTAAATGAGCTTTTTTCTCTGTTCCCTTACCACAATCCAGATTCTTTTGGGGAGTTACCAGTACAGTTTCCATAGCAGGAAGGACTTAATTTATTAAGCTATTGCTTTTCTTAATCTCAGTGGAGATATTTACTGATAAACAGCTACGTACACAGCATGTTCATGTCGTTCCTAAATGAGCTTTTATCTCTCTCCCCTCACCACAAATCAGATTCTTCTGAGGAGTTCCCAGTACATTATCCTTTCCCCTGTGTAATTACCTTAACAAGCTCCAGCTGTTTTTACTCTCAGAAGGTTTACTCCCTGATATACAGCTGCCTACCCCCTTCGTAAGTGCAGGTTCTAAATGAGCTTTTTTCTCTGTTCCCTCACCACAATCCAGATTCTTTTGGGGAGTTACCAGTACAGTAAGCATACCAGGAAGTACTTAAATTATTAAGCTACTGCTTTTGTTAATCTCAGTGGAGATATTTACTGATAAACAGCTACCTACGCAGCATGTTCATGTCGTTCCTAAATGAGCTTTTATCTCTCTCGCCTCACCACAAATCAGATTCTTCTGAGGAGTTCCCAGTATATTATCCTATCCCCTGTGTAATTACCTTAACAAGCTCCAGCTGTTTTTATTCTCAGAAGGTTTACTCCCTGATATACAGCTGCCTACCCCCTTCGTAAGTGCAGGTCCTAAATGAGCTTTTTTCTCTGTTCCCTCACCACAATCCAGATTCTTTTGGGGAGTTACCACTACAGTAACCATACCAGGAAGTACTTAATTTATTAAGCTACTGCTTTTCTTAATCTCAGTGGAGATATTTACTGATAAACAGCTACAGACGCAGCATGTTCATGTCGTTCCTAAATGAGCTTTTTTCTCTGTTCCCTCACCACAATCCAGATTCTTTTGGGGAGTTACCAGTACAGTAACCATACCAGGAAGTACTTAATTTATTAAGCTACTGCTTTTCTTAATCTCAGTGGAGATATTTACTGATAAACAGCTACGTACGCAGCATGTTCATGTCGTTCTTAAATGAGCTTTTATCCCTCTCCCCTCACCACAAATCAGATTCTTCTGAGGAATTCCCAGTACATTATCCTTTCCCCTGTGTAATTACCTTAACAAGCTCCAGCTGTTTTTATTCTCGGAAGGTTTACTCCCTGATATACAACTGCCTACCACCTTTGTAAGTGCAGGTCCTAAATGAGCTTTTTTCTTTGTTGCCTCACCACAATCCAGATTCTTTTGGGGAGTTACCAGTACAGTAACCATACCAGGAAGGATTTAATTTATTAACCTACTGCTTTTCTTAATCTCAGTCGAGATATTTACTGATAAACAGCTACCTACGCAGCATGTTCATGTCGTTCCTAAATGAGCTTTTGTCTCTCTCCCCTCACCACAAATCAGATTCTTCTGAGGGGTTCCCAGTACATTATCCTTTCCCCTGTGTAATTACCTTAACAAGCTCCAGCTGTTTTTACTCTCAGAAGGTTTACTCCCTGATATACAGCTGCCTACCCCCTTCGTAAGTGTAGGTCCTAAATGAGCTCTTTTCTCTGTTCCCTCACCACAATCCAAATTCTTTTGGGGAGTTACCAGTACAGTAACCATACCAGGAAGTACTTAATTTATTAAGCTACTGCTTTTCTTAATCTCAGTGGAGATATTTACTGATAAACAGCTACCTACGCAGCATGTTCATGTCGTTCTTAAATGAGCTTTTATCTCTCACCCCTCACCACAAATCAGATTCTTCTGAGGAGTTTCCAGTACATTATCCTTTCCCCTGTGTAATTAACTTAACAAGCTCCAGCTGTTTTTATTCTCAGAAGGTATACTCCCTGATTTACAGCTGCCTACCCCCTTCGTAAGTGCAGGTCCTAAATAAGCTTTTTTCTCTGTTCCCTCACCACAATCCAGGTTCTTTTGCGGAGTTACCAGTACAGTAACCATACCAGGAAGGACTTAATTTATTAAGGTACTTCTTTTCTTAATCTCAGTGGAGATATTTACTGATAAACAGCTACCTACGCAGCATGTTCATGTCGTTCCTAAATGAGCTTTTATCTCTCTCCCTTCACCACAAATCAGATTTTTCTGAGGTGTTCCCAGTACATTATCCTTTCCCCTGTGTAATTACCTTAACAAGCTCCAGCTGTTTTTATTCTCAGAAGGTTTACTCCCTGATATACAGCTGCCTACCCCCCTCGTAAGTGCCGGTCCTAAATGAGCTTTTTTCTCTGTTCCCACACCACAATCCAGATTCTTTTGGGGAGTTACCAGTACAGTAACCATACCAGGAAGTACTTAATTTATTAAGCTACTGCTTTTCTTAATCTCAGTGGAGATATTTACTGATAAACAGCTACCTACGCAGCATGTTCATGTCGTTCCTAAATGAGCTTTTATCTCTCTCCCCTCACCACAAATCAGATTCTTCTTAGGAGTTCCCAGTACATTATCCTTTCCCCTGTGTAATTACCTTAACAATCTCCAGCTGTTTTTATTCTCAGAAGGTTTACACCCTTATATACAGCTGCCTACCCCCTTCGTAAGTGCAGGTCCTAAATGAGCTTTTTTCTCTGTTCCCTCACCACAATCCAGATTCTTTTGGGGAGTTACCAGTACAGTTACCATACCAGGAAGTACTTAATTTATTAAGCTACTGCTTTTCTTAATCTCAGTGGAGATATTTACTGATAAACAGCTCCCTACGCAGCATGTTCATGTCGTTCCTAAATGAGCTTTTATCTCTCTCCCCTCACCACAAATCAGATTCTTCTGAGGAGTTCCCAGTACATTATCCTTTCCCCTGTGTAATTACCTTAACAAGCTCCAGCTGTTTTTATTCTCAGAAGGTTTACTCCCTGATATACAGCTGCCTACCCCCTTCGTAAGTGCAGGTCCTAAATGAGCTTTTTTCTCTGTTCCCTCACCACAATCCAGATTCTTTTGGGGAGTTACCAGTACAGTTACCATACCAGGAAGTACTTAATTTATTAAGCTACTGCTTTTCTTAATCTCAGTGGAGATATTTACTGATAAACAGCTACCTACTCAGCATGTTCATGTCCTTCCTAAATGAGCTTTTATCTCTCTCCCCTCACCACAAATCAGATTCTTCTGAGGAGTTCCCAGTACATTATCCTTTCCCCTGTGTAATTTCCTTAACAAGTTCCAGCTGTTTTTATTCCCAGAAGGTTTACTCCCTGATATACAGATGCCTACCCCCTTCGTAAGTGCAGGTCCTAAATGAGCTTTTTTCTCTGTTCCCTCACCACAATCCAGATTCTTTTGGGGAGTTACCAGTACAGTAACCATACCAGGAAGTACTTAATTTATTAAGCTACTGCTTTTCTTAATCTCAGTGGAGATATTTACAGATAAACAGCTACCTACGCAGCATGTTCATGTCGTTCCTAAATGAGCTTTGTTCTCTGTTCCTTCACCACAATCCAAATTCTTTTGGGGAGGTACCAGTACAGTACCCATTACAAGGAAGTACTTAATTTATTAAACTACTGCTTTTCTTAATCTCAGTGGAGATATTTACTGATAAACAGCTACGTATGCAGCATGTTCATGTCGTTCCTAAATAAGCTTTTATCTCTCTCTCCTCACCACAAATCAGATTCTTCTGAGGAGTTCCCAGTACATTATCCTTTCCCCTGTGTAATTACCTTAACAAGCTCCAGCTGTTTTTATTCTCAGAAGGTTTACTCCCTGATATACAGCTGCCTACCCCCTTCGTAAGTGCAGGTCCTAAATGAGCTTTTCTCTCTGTTACCTCACCACAATCCAGATTCATTTGGGGAGTTACCAGTACAGTAACCATACCAGGAAGTACTTAATTTATTAAGCTACTGCTTTTCTTAATCTCAGTGGAGATATTTACTGATATACAGCTCCCTACGCAGCATGTTCATGTCGTTCCTAAATGAGCTTTTTTCTCTTTTCCCACACCACAGTCCAGACTCTTTTGGGGAGGTACCAGTACAGTATCCATACCAGGAAGTACTTAATTTATTAAGCTACTGCTTTTCTTAATCTTAGTGGAGATATTTACTGATAAACAGCTACGTATGCAGCATGTTCATGTCGTTCCTAAATGTGCTTTTATCTCTCTCCCCTCACCACAAATCAGATTCTTCTGAGGAGTTCCCAGTACATTATCCTTTCCCCTGTGTAATTACCTTAACAAGCTCCAGCTGTTTTTATTGTCAGAATCGATACTCCCTGATATACAGCTGCCTATGCCCTTCGTAAGTGCAGCTCACATATGAGCTATTTTCTCTGTTCCCTCACCACACTCCAGATTCTTTTCGGGAGTTACCAGTACAGTATCCATAGCAGGAAGTACTTAATTTATATAAGCTACTGCTTTTCTTAATCTCAGTGGAGATATTTACTGATAAACAGCTACCTACGCAGCATGTTCATGTCGTTCCTAAATGAGCTTTTTTCTCTGTTCCCACACCACAGTCCAGACTCTTTTGGGGAGGTACCAGTAAAGTATCCATACCAGGAAGTACTTAATTTATTAAGCTACTGCTTTTCTTAATCTCAGTGGAGATATTTACTGATAAACAGCTACGTATGCATCATGTTCAAGTCGTTCCTAAATGAGCTTTTATCTCTCTCCCCTCACCACAAATCAGATTCTTCTGAGGAGTTACCAGTACATTATCCTTTCCCCTGTGTAATTACCTTAACAAGCTCCAGCTGTTTTTATTCTCAGAAGGTTTACTCCCTGATATACAGCTGCCTACCACCTTCGTAATTGCAGGTCCTAAATGAGCTTTTTTCTCTATTCCCTCACCACAATCCAGATTCTTTTCGGGAGTTACCAGTACAGTATCCATAGCAGGAAGTACTTAATTTATATAAGCTACTGCTTTTCTGAATCTCAGTGGAGATATTTACTGATAAACAGCTACGTATGCCGCATGTTCAGGTCGTTCCTAAATGAGCTTTTATCTCTCTCCCCTCACCACAAATCAGATTCTTCTGAGGAGTTCCCAGTACATTATCCTTTCCCCTGTGTAATTACCTTAACAAGCTCCAGCTGTTTTTATTCTCAGAAGGTTTACTCCCTGATATACAGCTGCCTACCCCCTTCGTAAGTGCAGGTTCTAAATGAGCTTTTTTCTCTGTTCCCTCACCACAATCCAGATTCTTTTGGGGAGTTACCAGTACAGTAATCAGACCAGGAAGTACGTAATTTATTAAGCTACTGCTTTTCTTAATCTCAGTGGAGATATTTACTGATAAACAGCTACCTACACAGCATGTTCATGTCGTTCCTAAATGAGCTTTTATCTCTCTCCCCTCACCACAAATCAGATTCTTCTGAGGAGTTCCCAGTACATTATCCTTTCCCCTGTGTAATTACCTTAACAAGCTCCAGCTGTTTTTACTCTCAGAAGGTTTACTCCCTGATATACAGCTGCCTACCCCCTTCGTAAGTGCAGGTCCTAATTGAGCTTTTTTCTCTGTTTCCTCACCACAATCCAGATTCTTTTGGGGAGTTACCAGTACAGTAACCATACCAGGAAGTACTTAATTTATTAAGCTACTGCTTTTCTTAATCTCAGAGGAGATATTTACTGATAAACAGCTACCTACGCAGCATGTTCATGTCGTTCCTAAATGAGCTTTTATCTCTCTCCCCTCACCACAAATCAGATTCTTCTGAGGAGTTCCCAGTATATTATCCTTTCCCCTGTGTAATTACCTTAACAAGCTCCAGCTGTTTTTATTCTCAGAAGGTTTGCTCCCTGATATACAGCTGCCTACCCCCTTCGTAAGTGCAGGTCCTAAATGAGCTTTTTTCTCTGTTCCCTCACCACAATCCAGATTCTTTTGGGGAGTTACCATTACAGTAACCATACCAGGAAGTACTTAATTTATTAAGCTACTGCTTTTCTTAATCTCAGTGGAGATATTTACTGATAAACGGCTACCTACGCAGCATGTTCATGTCGTTCCTAAATGAGCTTTTATCTCTCTCCCCTCACCACAAATCAGATTCTTCTGAGGAGTTCCCAGTACATTATCCTTTCCCCTGTGTAATTACCTTAACAACTCCAGCTGTTTTTATTCTCAGAATGTTTACTCCCTGATATACAGCTGCCTACCCCCTTCGTAAGTGCAGGTCCTAAATGAGCTTTTTTCTCTGTTCCCTCACCACAATCCAGATTCTTTGGGGGAGTTACCAGTAGAGTAACCATACCAGGAAGTACTTAATTTATTAAGCTACTGCTTTTCTTAATCTCAGTGGAGATATTTACTGATAAACAGCTACCTACGCAGCATGTTCATGTCGTTCCTAAATGAGCTTTTATCTCTCTCCCCTCACCACAAATCAGATTCTTCTGAGGAGTTCCCAGTACATTATACTTTCCCCTGTGTAATTACCTTAACAAGCTCCAGCTGTTTTTACTCTCAGAAGGTTTACTCCCTGATATACAGCTGCCTACCCCCTTCGTAAGTGCAGGTTTTAAATGAGCTTTTTTCTCTGTTCCCTCACCACAATCCAGATTCTTTTGGGGAGTTACCAGTACAGTAAGCATACCAGGAAGTACTTAAATTATTAAGCTACTGCTTTTGTTAATCTCAGTGGAGATATTTACTGATAAACAGCTACCGACGCAGCATGTTCATGTCGTTCCTAAATGAGCTTTTATCTCTCTCGCCTCACCACAAATCAGATTCTTCTGAGGAGTTCCCAGTATATTATCCTATCCCCTGTGTAATTACCTTAACATGCTCCAGCTGTTTTTATTCTCAGAAGGTTTACTCCCTGATATACAGCTGCCTACCCCCTTCGTAAGTGCAGGTCCTAAATGAGCTTTTTTCTCTGTTCCCTCACCACAATCCAGATTCTTTTCGGGAGTTACCAGTACAGTATCCATAGCAGGAAGTACTTAATTTATTAAGCTACTGCTTTTCTTAATCTCAGTGGAGATATTTACTGATAAACAGCTACGTATGCCGCATGTTCAGGTCGTTCCTAAATGAGCTTTTATCTCTCTCCCCTCACCACAAATCAGATTCTTCTGAGGAGTTCCCAGTACATTATCCTCCCCTGTGTAATTAACTTAACAAGCTCCAGCTGTTTTTATTCTCAGAAGGTTTACTCCCTGATATACAGCTGCCTACCCCCTTCGTAAGTGCAGGTCCTAAATGAGCTTTTTTCTCTGTTCCCTCACCACAATCCAGATTCTTTTGGGGAGTTACCAGTACAGTCACCATACCAGGAAGTACTTAATTTATTAAGCTACTGCTTTTCTTAATCTCAGTGGAGATATTTACTGATAAACAGCTACGTACGCAGCATGTTCATGTCGTTCTTAAATGAGCTTTTATCCCTCTCCCCTCACCACAAATCAGATTCTTCTGAGGAATTCCCAGTACATTATCCTTTCCCCTGTGTAATTACCTTAACAAGCTCCAGCTGTTTTTATTCTCGGAAGGTTTACTCCCTGATATACAACTGCCTACCACCTTTGTAAGTGCAGGTCCTAAATGAGCTTTTTTCTTTGTTGCCTCACCACAATCCAGATTCTTTTGGGGAGTTACCAGTACAGTAACCATACCAGGAAGGATTTAATTTATTAACCTACTGCTTTTCTTAATCTCAGTGGAGATATTTACTGATAAACAGCTACCTACGCAGCATGTTCATGTCGTTCCTAAATGAGCTTTTATCTCTCTCCCCTCATCACAAATCAGATTCTTCTGAGGGGTTCCCAGTACATTATCCTTTCCCCTGTGTAATTACCTTAACAAGCTCCAGCTGTTTTTACTCTCAGAAGGTTTACTCCCTGATATACAGCTGCCTACCCCCTTCGTAAGTGTAGGTCCTAAATGAGCTTTTTTCTCTGTTCCCTCACCACAATCCAAATTCTTTTGGGGAGTTACCAGTACAGTAACCATACCAGGAAGTACTTAATTTATTAAGCTACTGCTTTTCTTAATCTCAGTGGAGATATTTACTGATAAACAGCTACCTACGCAGCATGTTCATCTCGTTCTTAAATGAGCTTTTATCTCTCACCCCTCACCACAAATCAGATTCTTCTGAGGAGTTTCCAGTACATTATCCTTTCCCCTGTGTAATTAACTTAACAAGCTCCAGCTGTTTTTATTCTCAGAAGGTATACTCCCTGATTTACAGCTGCCTACCCCCTTCGTAAGTGCAGGTCCTAAATAAGCTTTTTTCTCTGTTCCCTCACCACAATCCAGGTTCTTTTGCGGAGTTACCAGTACAGTAACCATACCAGGAAGGACTTAATTTATTAAGGTACTGCTTTTCTTAATCTCAGTGGAGATATTTACTGATAAACAGCTACCTACGCAGCATGTTCATGTCGTTCCTAAATGAGCTTTTATCTCTCACCCTTCACCACAAATCAGATTCTTCTGAGGTGTTCCCAGTACATTATCCTTTCCCCTGTGTAATTACCTTAACAAGCTCCAGCTGTTTTTATTCTCAGAAGGTTTACTCCCTGATATACAGCTGCCTACCCCCCTCGTAAGTGCCGGTCCTAAATGAGCTTTTTTCTCTGTTCCCTCACCACAATCCAGATTCTTTTGGGGAGTTACCAGTACAGTAAACATACCAGGAAGTACTTAATTTATTAAGCTACTGCTTTTCTTAATCTCAGTTTAGATATTTACTGATAAACAGCTACCTACGCAGCATGTTCATGTCGTTCCTAAATGAGCTTTTATCTCTCTCCCCTCACCACAAATCAGATTCTTCTGAGGAGTTCCCAGTACATTATACTTTCCCCTGTGTAATTACCTTAACAAGCTCCAGCTGTTTTTACTCTCAGAAGGTTTACTCCCTGATATACAGCTGCCTACCCCCTTCGTAAGTGCAGGTTCTAAATGAGCTTTTTTCTCTGTTTCCTCACCACAATCCAGATTCTTTTGGGGAGTTACCAGTATAGTAAGCATACCAGGAAGTACTTAAATTATTAAGCTACTGCTTTTGTTAATCTCAGTGGAGATATTTACTGATAAACAGCTACCTACGCAGCATGCTCATGTCGTTCCTAAATGAGCTTTTATCTCTCTCGCCTCACCACAAATCAGATTCTTCTGAGGAGTTCCCAGTATATTATCCTATCCCCTGTGTAATTACCTTAACAAGCTCCAGCTGTTTTTATTCTCAGAAGGTTTACTCCCTGATATACAGCTGCCTACCCCCTTCGTAAGTGCAGGTCCTAAATGAGCTTTTTTCTGTGTTCCCTCACCACAATCCAGATTCTTTTCGGGAATTACCAGTACAGTATCCATAGCAGGAAGTACTTAATTTATTAAGCTACTGCTTTTCTTAATCTCAGTGGAAATATTTACTGATAAACAGCTACGTATGCCGCATGTTCAGGTCGTTCCTAAATGAGCTTTTATCTCTCTCCCCTCACCACAAATCAGATTCTTCTGAGGAGTTCCCAGTACATTATCCTTTCCCCTGTGTAATTACCTTAACAAGCTCCAGCTGTTTTTATTCTCAGAAGGTTTACTCCCTGATATACAGCTGCCTACCCCCTTCGTAAGTGCAGGTTCTAAATGAGCTTTTTTCTCTGTTCCCTCACCACAATCCAGATTCTTTTGGGCAGTTACCAGTACAGTAAGCATACCAGGAAGTACTTAAATTATTAAGCTACTGCTTTTGTTAATCTCAGTGGAGATATTTACTGATAAACAGCTACCTACGCAGCATGTTCATGTCGTTCCTAAATGAGCTTTTATCTCTCTCGCCTCACCACAAATCAGATTCTTCTGAGGAGTTCCCAGTATATTATCCTATCCCCTGTGTAATTACCTTAACAAGCTCCAGCTGTTTTTATTCTCAGAAGGTTTACTCCCTGATATACAGCTGCCTACCCCCTTCGTAAGTGCAGGTCCTAAATGAGCTTTTTTCTCTGTTCCCTCACCACAATCCAGATTCTTTTGGGGAGTTACCACTACAGTAACCATACCAGGAAGTACTTAATTTATTAAGCTACTGCTTTTCTTAATCTCAGTGGAGATATTTACTGATAAACAGCTACAGACGCAGCATGTTCATGTCGTTCCTAAATGAGCTTTTTTCTCTGTTCCCTCACCACAATCCAGATTCTTTTGGGGAGTTACCAGTACAGTAACCATACCAGGAAGTACTTAATTTATTAAGCTACTGCTTTTCTTAATCTCAGTGGAGATATTTACTGATAAACAGCTACGTACGCAGCATGTTCATGTCGTTCTTAAATGAGCTTTTATCCCTCTCCCCTCACCACAAATCAGATTCTTCTGAGGAATTCCCAGTACATTATCCTTTCCCCTGTGTAATTACCTTAACAAGCTCCAGCTGTTTTTATTCTCGGAAGGTTTACTCCCTGATATACAACTGCCTACCACCTTTGTAAGTGCAGGTCCTAAATGAGCTTTTTTCTTTGTTGCCTCACCACAATCCAGATTCTTTTGGGGAGTTACCAGTACAGTAACCATACCAGGAAGGATTTAATTTATTAACCTACTGCTTTTCTTAATCTCAGTGGAGATATTTACTGATAAACAGCTACCTACGCAGCATGTTCATGTCGTTCCTAAATGAGCTTTTGTCTCTCTCCCCTCACCACAAATCAGATTCTTCTGAGGGGTTCCCAGTACATTATCCTTTCCCCTGTGTAATTACCTTAACAAGCTCCAGCTGTTTTTACTCTCAGAAGGTTTACTCCCTGATATACAGCTGCCTACCCCCTTCGTAAGTGTAGGTCCTAAATGAGCTCTTTTCTCTGTTCCCTCACCACAATCCAAATTCTTTTCGGGAGTTACCAGTACAGTAACCATACCAGGAAGTACTTAATTTATTAAGCTACTGCTTTTCTTAATCTCAGTGGAGATATTTACTGATAAACAGCTACCTACGCAGCATGTTCATGTCGTTCTTAAATGAGCTTTTATCTCTCACCCCTCACCACAAATCAGATTCTTCTGAGGAGTTTCCAGTACATTATCCTTTCCCCTGTGTAATTAACTTAACAAGCTCCAGCTGTTTTTATTCTCAGAAGCTA
The DNA here is from genome assembly GCF_023159225.1 of Perognathus longimembris pacificus. Taxonomy (NCBI): domain Eukaryota; kingdom Metazoa; phylum Chordata; class Mammalia; order Rodentia; family Heteromyidae; genus Perognathus; species Perognathus longimembris. The sequence continues at coordinate 15,067 of NW_025960596.1, read as the reverse complement.
TACTCCCTGATTTACAGCTGCCTACCCCCTTCGTAAGTGCAGGTCCTAAATAAGCTTTTTTCTCTGTTCCCTCACCAAAATCCAGGTTCTTTTGCGGAGTTACCAGTACAGTAACCATACCAGGAAGGACTTAATTTTTTAAGTTACTGCTTTTCTTAATCTCAGTGGAGATATTTACTGATAAACAGCTACCTACGCAGCATGTTCATGTCGTTCCTAAATGAGCTTATATCTCTCTCCCTTCACCACAAATCAGATTTTTCTGAGGTGTTCCCAGTACATTATCCTTTCCCCTGTGTAATTACCTTAACAAGCTCCAGCTGTTTTTATTCTCAGAAGGTTTACTCCCTGATATACAGCTGCCTACCCCCCTCGTAAGTGCCGGTCCTAAATGAGCTTTTTTCTCTGTTCCCACACCACAATCCAGATTCTTTTGGGGAGTTACCAGTACAGTAACCATACCAGGAAGTACTTAATTTATTAAGCTACTGCTTTTCTTAATCTCAGTGGAGATATTTACTGATAAACAGCTACCTACGCAGCATGTTCATGTCGTTCCTAAATGAGCTTTTATCTCTCTCCCCTCACCACAAATCAGATTCTTCTTAGGAGTTCCCAGTACATTATCCTTTCCCCTGTGTAATTACCTTAACAATCTCCAGCTGTTTTTATTCTCAGAAGGTTTACACCCTTATATACAGCTGCCTACCCCCTTCGTAAGTGCAGGTCCTAAATGAGCTTTTTTCTCTGTTCCCTCACCACAATCCAGATTCTTTTGGGGAGTTACCAGTACAGTTACCATACCAGGAAGTACTTAATTTATTAAGCTACTGCTTTTCTTAATCTCAGTGGAGATATTTACTGATAAACAGCTACCTACGCAGCATGTTCATGTCGTTCCTAAATGAGCTTTTATCTCTCTCCCCTCACCACAAATCAGATTCTTCTGAGGAGTTCCCAGTACATTATCCTTTCCCCTGTGTAATTACCTTAACAAGCTCCAGCTGTTTTTATTCTCAGAAGGTTTACTCCCTGATATACAGCTGCCTACCCCCTTCGTAAGTGCAGGTCCTAAATGAGCTTTTTTCTCTGTTCCTTCACCACAATCCAGATTCTTTTGGGGAGTTACCAGTACAGTTACCATACCAGGAAGTACTTAATTTATTAAGCTACTGCTTTTCTTAATCTCAGTGGAGATATTTACTGATAAACAGCTACCTACTCAGCATGTTCATGTCCTTCCTAAATGAGCTTTTATCTCTCTCCCCTCACCACAAATCAGATTCTTCTGAGGAGTTCCCAGTACATTATCCTTTCCCCTGTGTAATTTCCTTAACAAGTTCCAGCTGTTTTTATTCCCAGAAGGTTTACTCCCTGATATACAGATGCCTACCCCCTTCGTAAGTGCAGGTCCTAAATGAGCTTTTTTCTCTGTTCCCTCACCACAATCCAGATTCTTTTGGGGAGTTACCAGTACAGTAACCATACCAGGAAGTACTTAATTTATTAAGCTACTGCTTTTCTTAATCTCAGTGGAGATATTTACAGATAAACAGCTACCTACGCAGCATGTTCATGTCGTTCCTAAATGAGCTTTGTTCTCTGTTCCTTCACCACAATCCAAATTCTTTTGGGGAGGTACCAGTACAGTACCCATTACAAGGAAGTACTTAATTTATTAAACTACTGCTTTTCTTAATCTCAGTGGAGATATTTACTGATAAACAGCTACGTATGCAGCATGTTCATGTCGTTCCTAAATAAGCTTTTATCTCTCTCTCCTCACCACAAATCAGATTCTTCTGAGGAGTTCCCAGTACATTATCCTTTCCCCTGTGTAATTACCTTAACAAGCTCCAGCTGTTTTTATTCTCAGAAGGTTTACTCCCTGATATACAGCTGCCTACCCCCTTCGTAAGTGCAGGTCCTAAATGAGCTTTTCTCTCTGTTACCTCACCACAATCCAGATTCATTTGGGGAGTTACCAGTACAGTAACCATACCAGGAAGTACTTAATTTATTAAGCTACTGCTTTTCTTAATCTCAGTGGAGATATTTACTGATATACAGCTCCCTACGCAGCATGTTCATTTCGTTCCTAAATGAGCTTTTTTCTCTTTTCCCACACCACAGTCCAGACTCTTTTGGGGAGGTACCAGTACAGTATCCATACCAGGAAGTACTTAATTTATTAAGCTACTGCTTTTCTTAATCTTAGTGGAGATATTTACTGATAAACAGCTACGTATGCAGCATGTTCATGTCGTTCCTAAATGTGCTTTTATCTCTCTCCCCTCACCACAAATCAGATTCTTCTGAGGAGTTCACAGTACATTATCCTTTCCCCTGTGTAATTACCTTAACAAGCTCCAGCTGTTTTTATTGTCAGAATCGATACTCCCTGATATACAGCTGCCTATGCCCTTCGTAAGTGCAGCTCACATATGAGCTATTTTCTCTGTTCCCTCACCACAATCCAGATTCTTTTCGGGAGTTACCAGTACAGTATCCATAGCAGGAAGTACTTAATTTATATAAGCTACTGCTTTTCTTAATCTCAGTGGAGATATTTACTGATAAACAGCTACCTACGCAGCATGTTCATGTCGTTCCTAAATGAGCTTTTTTCTCTGTTCCCACACCACAGTCCAGACTCTTTTGGGGAGGTACCAGTAAAGTATCCATACCAGGAAGTACTTAATTTATTAAGCTACTGCTTTTCTTAATCTCAGTGGAGATATTTACTGATAAACAGCTACGTATGCATCATGTTCAAGTCGTTCCTAAATGAGCTTTTATCTCTCTCCCCTCACCACAAATCAGATTCTTCTGAGGAGTTACCAGTACATTATCCTTTCCCCTGTGTAATTACCTTAACAAGCTCCAGCTGTTTTTATTCTCAGAAGGTTTACTCCCTGATATACAGCTGCCTACCACCTTCGTAATTGCAGGTCCTAAATGAGCTTTTTTCTCTATTCCCTCACCACAATCCAGATTCTTTTCGGGAGTTACCAGTACAGTATCCATAGCAGGAAGTACTTAATTTATATAAGCTACTGCTTTTCTTAATCTCAGTGGAGATATTTACTGATAAACAGCTACGTATGCCGCATGTTCAGGTCGTTCCTAAATGAGCTTTTATCTCTCTCCCCTCACCACAAATCAGATTCTTCTGAGGAGTTCCCAGTACATTATCCTTTCCCCTGTGTAATTACCTTAACAAGCTCCAGCTGTTTTTATTCTCAGAAGGTTTACTCCCTGATATACAGCTGCCTACCCCCTTCGTAAGTGCAGGTTCTAAATGAGCTTTTTTCTCTGTTCCCTCACCACAATCCAGATTCTTTTGGGGAGTTACCAGTACAGTATTCAGACCAGGAAGTACGTAATTTATTAAGCTACTGCTTTTCTTAATCTCAGTGGAGATATTTACTGATAAACAGCTACCTACACAGCATGTTCATGTCGTTCCTAAATGAGCTTTTATCTCTCTCCCCTCACCACAAATCAGATTCTTCTGAGGAGTTCCCAGTACATTATCCTTTCCCCTGTGTAATTACCTTAACAAGCTCCAGCTGTTTTTACTCTCAGAAGGTTTACTCCCTGATATACAGCTGCCTACCCCCTTCGTAAGTGCAGGTCCTAATTGAGCTTTTTTCTCTGTTTCCTCACCACAATCCAGATTCTTTTGGGGAGTTACCAGTACAGTAACCATACCAGGAAGTACTTAATTTATTAAGCTACTGCTTTTCTTAATCTCAGAGGAGATATTTACTGATAAACAGCTACCTACGCAGCATGTTCATGTCGTTCCTAAATGAGCTTTTATCTCTCTCCCCTCACCACAAATCAGATTCTTCTGAGGAGTTCCCAGTATATTATCCTTTCCCCTGTGTAATTACCTTAACAAGCTCCAGCTGTTTTTATTCTCAGAAGGTTTGCTCCCTGATATACAGCTGCCTAACCCTTCGTAAGTGCAGGTCCTAAATGAGCTTTTTTCTCTGTTCCCTCACCACAATCCAGATTCTTTTGGGGAGTTACCATTACAGTAACCATACCAGGAAGTACTTAATTTATTAAGCTACTGCTTTTCTTAATCTCAGTGGAGATATTTACTGATAAACGGCTACCTACGCAGCATGTTCATGTCGTTCCTAAATGAGCTTTTATCTCTCTCCCCTCACCACAAATCAGATTCTTCTGAGGAGTTCCCAGTACATTATCCTTTCCCCTGTGTAATTACCTTAACAACTCCAGCTGTTTTTATTCTCAGAATGTTTACTCCCTGATATACAGCTGCCTACCCCCTTCGTAAGTGCAGGTCCTAAATGAGCTTTTTTCTCTGTTCCCTCACCACAATCCAGATTCTTTGGGGGAGTTACCAGTAGAGTAACCATACCAGGAAGTACTTAATTTATTAAGCTACTGCTTTTCTTAATCTCAGTGGAGATATTTACTGATAAACAGCTACCTACGCAGCATGTTCATGTCGTTCCTAAATGAGCTTTTATCTCTCTCCCCTCACCACAAATCAGATTCTTCTGAGGAGTTCCCAGTACATTATACTTTCCCCTGTGTAATTACCTTAACAAGCTCCAGCTGTTTTTACTCTCAGAAGGTTTACTCCCTGATATACAGCTGCCTACCCCCTTCGTAAGTGCAGGTTTTAAATGAGCTTTTTTCTCTGTTCCCTCACCACAATCCAGATTCTTTTGGGGAGTTACCAGTACAGTAAGCATACCAGGAAGTACTTAAATTATTAAGCTACTGCTTTTGTTAATCTCAGTGGAGATATTTACTGATAAACAGCTACCGACGCAGCATGTTCATGTCGTTCCTAAATGAGCTTTTATCTCTCTCGCCTCACCACAAATCAGATTCTTCTGAGGAGTTCCCAGTATATTATCCTATCCCCTGTGTAATTACCTTAACAAGCTCCAGCTGTTTTTATTCTCAGAAGGTTTACTCCCTGATATACAGCTGCCTACCCCCTTCGTAAGTGCAGGTCCTAAATGAGCTTTTTTCTCTGTTCCCTCACCACAATCCAGATTCTTTTCGGGAGTTACCAGTACAGTATCCATAGCAGGAAGTACTTAATTTATTAAGCTACTGCTTTTCTTAATCTCAGTGGAGATATTTACTGATAAACAGCTACGTATGCCGCATGTTCAGGTCCTTCCTAAATGAGCTTTTATCTCTCTCCCCTCACCACAAATCAGATTCTTCTGAGGAGTTCCCAGTACATTATCCTCCCCTGTGTAATTAACTTAACAAGCTCCAGCTGTTTTTATTCTCAGAAGGTTTACTCCCTGATATACAGCTGCCTACCCCCTTCGTAAGTGCAGGTCCTAAATGAGCTTTTTTCTCTGTTCCCTCACCACAATCCAGATTCTTTTGGGAAGTTACCACTACAGTAACCACACCAGGAAGTACTTAATTTATTAAGCTACTGCTTTTCTTAATCTCAGTGGAGATATTTACTGATAAACAGCTACAGACGCAGCATATTCATGTCGTTCCTAAATGAGCTTTTTTCTCTGTTCCCTCACCACAATCCAGATTCTTTTGGGGAGTTACCAGTACAGTATCCATACCAGGAAGTACTTAATTTATTAAGCTACTGCTTTTCATAATCTCAGTGGAGATATTTACTGATAAACAGCTACGTACGCAGCATGTTCATGTCGTTCCTTAATGAGCTTTTATCCCTCTCCCCTCACCACAAATAAGATTCTTCTGAGGAGTTCCCAGTACATTACCCTTTCCCCTGTGTAATTACCTTAACAAGCTCCAGCTGTTTTTATTCTGAGAAGCGATTCTCCCTGATATACAGCTGCCTACCCCCTTCGTAAATGCAGGTCCAAAATGAGCTTTTTTCTCTGTTCCCTCACCACAATCCAGATTCTTTTGGGGAGTTACCAGTACAGTAACCATACCAGGAAGTACTTAATTTATTAAGCTACTGCTTTTCTTAATCTCAGTGGAGATATTTACTGATAAACAGCTACCTACGCAGCATGTTCATGTCGTTCCTAAATGAGCTTTTTTCTCTGTTCCTTCAACACAATCCAAATTCTTTTGGGGAGGTACCAGTACATTATCCATACCAGGAAGTACTTAATTTATTAAGCTACTGCTTTTCTTAATCTCAGTGGAGATATTTACTGATAAACAGCTACGTATGCAGCATGTTCATGTCGTTGCTAAATGAGCTTTTTTCTCTCTCCCCTCAATACGAATCAGATTCTTCTGAGGAGTTCCCCGTACATTATCCTTTCCCCTGTGTAATTACCTTAACAAGCTCCAGCTGTTTTTATTCTCAGAAGATTTACTCCCTGATACACTGCTGCCTACCCCCTTCGTAAGTGCAGGTCCTAAATGAGCTTTTTTCTCTGTTCCCTCACCAAAATCCAGATTCTTTTGGGGAGTTACCAGTACAATATCCATACCAGGAAGTACTTAATTTATTAAGCTACTGCTTTTCTTAATCTCAGTGGAGATATTTACTGATAAACAGCTACGTACGCAGCATGTTCATGTCGTTCCTAAATGAGCTTTTTTCTCTGTTCCCTCACCACAATCCAGATTCTTTTGGGGAGTTACCAGTACAGTATCCTTACCAGGAAGTACTTAATTTATTAAGCTACTGCTTTTCTTAATCTCAGTGGAGATATTTACTGATATACAGCTCCCTACGCAGCATGTTCATGTCGTTCCTAAATGAGCTTTTTTCTCTTTTCCCACACCACAGTCCAGACTCTTTTGGGGAGGTACCAGTACAGTATCCATACCAGGAAGTACTTAATTTATTAAGCTACTGCTTTTCTTAATCTTAGTGGAGATATTTACTGATAAACAGCTACGTATGCAGCATGTTCATGTCGTTCCTAAATGTGCTTTTATCTCTCTCCCCTCACCACAAATCAGATTCTTCTGAGGAGTTCACAGTACATTATCCTTTCCCCTGTGTAATTACCTTAACAAGCTCCAGCTGTTTTTATTGTCAGAATCGATACTCCCTGATATACAGCTGCCTATGCCCTTCGTAAGTGCAGCTCACATATGAGCTATTTTCTCTGTTCCCTCACCACAATCCAGATTCTTTTCGGGAGTTACCAGTACAGTATCCATAGCAGGAAGTACTTAATTTATATAAGCTACTGCTTTTCTTAATCTCAGTGGAGATATTTACTGATAAACAGCTACCTACGCAGCATGTTCATGTCGTTCCTAAATGAGCTTTTTTCTCTGTTCCCACACCACAGTCCAGACTCTTTTGGGGAGGTACCAGTAAAGTATCCATACCAGGAAGTACTTAATTTATTAAGCTACTGCTTTTCTTAATCTTAGTGGAGATATTTACTGATAAACAGCTACGTATGCAGCATGTTCATGTCGTTCCTAAATGTGCTTTTATCTCTCTCCCCTCACCACAAATCAGATTCTTCTGAGGAGTTCCCAGTACATTATCCTTTCCCCTGGGTAATTACCTTAACAAGCTCCAGCTGTTTTTATTCTCAGAAGTTTACTCCCTGATATACAGCTGCCTACCCCCTTCGTAAGTGCATGTCCCTCAATTAGCTTTTTTCTCTGTTCCCTCACCACAATCCAGATTCTTTTGGGGAGTTACCAGTACAGTAACCATACCAGGAAGTACTTAATTTATTAAGCTACTGCTTTTCTTAATCTCAGTGGAGTTATTTACTGATAAACAGCTACCTACGCAGCATGTTTATGTCGTTCCTAAATGAGCTTTTATCTCTCTCCGTCACCACAAATCAAATGAGATTCTTCTGAGGAGTTCCCAGTACATTATCCTTTCCCCTGTGTAATTACCTTAACAAGCTACAGCTGTTTTTATTCTCAGAATATTTACTCCCTGATATAGAGCTGCCTACCCCCTTCGTAAGTGCAGGTCATAAATGAGCTTTTTTCTCTGTTCCCTCACAACAATCCAGATTCTTTTGGGGAGTTACCAGTACAGTAACCATACCAGGAAGTACTTAATTTATTAAGCTACTGCTTTTCTTAATCTCAGTGGAGATATTTACTGATAAACAGGTACCTACGCAGCATGTTCATTTCGTTCCTAAATGAGCTTTTTTATCTCTCCCCTCACCGCAAATCAGATTCTTCTGAGGAGTTCCCAGTACATTATCCTTTCCCCTGTGTAATTACCTTAACAAGCTCCAGCTGTTTTTATTCTCAGAATTTTTACTCCCTGATATACAGCTGCCTACCCCCTTCGTAAGTGCAGTCCTAAATGAGCTTTTTTCTCTGTTCCCTCACCACAATCCAGATTCTTTTGGGGAGTTACCAGTACAGTAACCATACCAGGGAAGTACTTAATTTATTAAGCTACTGCTTTTCTTAATCTCAGTGGAGATATTTACTGATAAACAGCTACCTACGCAGCGTGTTCATGTCGTTCCTAAATGAGCTTTTATCTCTCTCCCCTCACCACAAATCAGATTCTTCTGAGGATTTCCCAGTACATTATCCTTTCCGCTGTGTAATTACCTTAACAAGCTCCAGCTGTTTTTATTCTCAGAAAGTTCACTCCCTGACATACAACTGCCTAAAACCTTCGTAAGTGCAGGTCGTAAATGAGCTTTTTTCTCTGTTCCCTCACCACAATCCAGATTCTTTTGGGGAGTTACCAGTACAGTAACCATACCAGGAAGTACTTAATTTATTAAGCTACTGCTTTTCTTAATCTCAGTGGAGATATTTACTGATAAACAGCTACCTACGCAGCATGTTCATGTCGTTCCTAAATGAGCTTTCATCTCTCTCCCCTCACCTCAAATCAGATTCTTCTGAGGAGTTCCCAGTACATTATACTTTCCCCTGTGTAATTACCTTAACAAGCTCCAGCTGTTTTTATTCTCAGAAGGTTTACTCCCTGATATACAGCTGCCGACCCCCTTCGTAAGTGCAGGTCCTAAATGAGCTTTTTTCTCTGTTCCCTCACCACAATCCAGATTCTTTTGGGGAGTTATCAGTACAGTAACCATACCAGGAAGTACTTAATTTATTAAGCTACTGCTTTTCTTAAACTCAGTGGAGTATTTATTGATAAACTGCTACCTACGCAGCATGTTCATGTCGTTCATGAATGAGCTTTTATCTCTCTCCCCTCACCACAAATCATATTCTTCTGAGGAGTTCCCAGTACATTATCCTTTCCCCTGTGTAATTACCTTAACAAGCTCCAGCTGTTTTTATTTTCAGAAGGTTTACTCCCTGATATACAGCTGCCTACCCCCTTCGTAAGTGCAGGTCCTAAATGAGCTTTATTCTCTGTTCCCTCCCCACAATCCAGATTCTGTTGGGGAGTTACCAGTACAGTATCCATTCCAGGAAGTACTTAATTTATTACGCATCTGCTTTTCTTAATCTCAGTGGAGATATTTACTGATAAACAGCTATGTATGCAGCATGTTCAAGTCGTTCGTAAATGAGCTTTTATCTCTCTCCCCTCACCACAAATCAGATTCTTCTGAGGAGTTCCCAGTACATTACCCTTTCCCCTGTGTAATTACCTTAACAAGCTCCAGCTGTTTTTATTCTCAGAAAGTTTACTTCCTGACATACAGCTGCCTACCCCCTTCGTAAGTGCAGGTCCTAAATGAGCTTTTTTCTCTGTTCCCTCACCACAATCCAGATTCTTTTGGGGAGTTACCAGTACAGTAACCATACCAGGAATTACTTAATTTATTAAGCTACTGCTTTTCTTAATCTCAGTGGAGATATTTACTGATAAATAACTACGTACGCAGCATATTTATATCGTTCCTAAATGAGCTTTTATCTCCCTCCCCTCACCACAAATCAGAATCTTCTGGGGAGTTCCCAGTACTTTATCCTTTCCCCTGTGTAATTACCTTAACAAGCTCCAGCTGTTTTTATTCTCAGAATCGATACTCCCTGATATACAGCTGCCTACCCCCTTCGTAAGTGCAGCTCATAAATGAGCTTTTTTCTCTGTTCCCTCACCACAATCCAGATTCTATGGTGAGTTACCAGTACAGTAACCATACCAGGAAGTACTTAATTTATTACGCTACTGCTTTTCTTAATCTCAGTGGAGATATTTACTGATAAACAGCTATGTATGCAGAATGTTCATGTCGTTCGTAAATGAGCTTTTATCTCTCTCCCCTCACCACAAATCAGATTCTTCTGAGGAGTTCCCAGTACATTATCCTTTCCCCTGTGTAATTACCTTAACAAGCTCCAGCTGTTTTTATTCTCAGAATTTTTTACTCCTGATATACAGCTGCCTACCCCCTTCGTAAGTGCAGGTCCTAAATGAGCTTTTTTCTCTGTTCCCTCACCACAATCCAGATTCTTTTGGGAGTTACCAGTACAGTAACCATACCAGGAAGTACTTAATTTATTAAGCTACTGCTTTTCTTAATCTCAGTGGAGATATTTACTGATAAACAGCTACCTACGCAGCGTGTTCATGTCGTTCCTAAATGAGCTTTTATCTCTCTCCCCTCACCACAAATCAGATTCTTCTCAGGATTTCCCAGCACATTATCCTTTCCGCTGTGTAATTACCTTAACAAGCTCCAGCTGTTTTTATTCTCAGAATGTTCACTCCCTGACATACAACTGCCTAAACCTTCGTAAGTGCAGGTCGTAAATGAGCTTTTTTCTCTGTTCCCCTCACCACAATCCAGATTCTTTTGGGGAGTTACCAGTACAGTAACCATACCAGGAAGTACTTAATTTATTAAGCTACTGCTTTTCTTAATCTCAGTGGAGATATTTACTGATAAACAGCTACCTACGCAGCATGTTCATGTCGTTCCTAAATGAGCTTTCCTCTCTCTCCCCCTCACCTCAAATCAGATTCTTCTGAGGAGTTCCCAGTACATTATACTTTCCCCTGTGTAATTACCTTAACAAGCTCCAGCTGTTTTTATTCTCAGAAGGATTACTCCCTGATATACAGCTGCCTACCCCCTTCGTAAGTGCAGGTCCTAAATGAGCTTTTTTCTCTGTCCCTCACCACAATCCAGATTCTTTTGGGGAGTTATCAGTACAGTAACCATACCAGGAAGTACTTAATTTATTAAGCTACTGCTTTTCTTAAACTCAGTGGAGATATTTATTGATAAACTGCTACCTACGCAGCATGTTCATGTCATTCATGAATGAGCTTTTATCTCTCTCCCCTCACCACAAATCAGATTCTTCTGAGGAGTTCCCAGTACATTACCCTTTCCCCTGTGTAATTACCTTAACAAGCTCCAGCTGTTTTTATTCTCAGAATATTTACTCCCTGATATACAGCTGCCTACCCCCTTCGTAAGTGCAGGTCCTAAATGAGCTTTTTTCTCTGATCCCTCACCACAATCCTGATTCTTTTGGGGAGTTACCAGTACAGTAACCATCCAGGAAGTACTTAATTTATTAAGCTACTGCTTTTCTTAATCTCAGTGGAGATATTTACTGAGAAACAGCTACCTACGCAACATATTCATTTCGTTCCTAAATGAGCTTTTATCTCTCTCCCCTCACCACAAATCAGATTCTTCTGAGGAGTTCCCAGTACATTATCCTTTCCCCCTGTGTAATTACCTTAACAAGCTCCAGCTGTTTTTATTCTCAGAAAGTTTACTTCCTGACATACAGCTGCCTACCCCCCTTCGTAAGTGCAGGTCCTAAATGAGCTTTTTTCTCTGTTCCCTCACCACAATCCAGATTCTTTTGGGGAGTTACCAGTACAGTAACCATACCAGGAATTGCTTAATTATTAAGCTACTGCTTTTCTTAATCTCAGTGGAGTTATTTACTGATAAACAGCTACCTACGCAGCATGTTCATGTCGTTCCTAAATGAGCTTTTATCTCTCTCCCGTCACCACAAATCAAATGAGATTCTTCTGAGGAGTTCCCAGTACATTATCCTTTCCCCTGTGTAATTACCTTAACAAGCTACAGCTGTTTTTATTCTCAGAATATTTACTCCCTGATATAGAGCTGCCTACCCCCTTCGTAAGTGCAGGTCATAAATGAGCTTTTTTCTCTGTTCCCTCACCACAATCCAGATTCTTTTGGGGAGTTACCAGTACAGTAACCATACCAGGAAGTACTTAATTTATTAAGCTACTGATTTTCTTAATCTCAGTGGATTTATTTACTGATAAACAGCTACCTACGCAGCATGTTCATGTCGTTCCTAAATGAGCTTTTATCTTTCTCACCTCACCACAAATCAGATTCTTCTGAGGAATTCCCAGTACATTATCCTTTCCCCTGTGTAATTACCTAACAAGCTCCAGCTGTTTTTATTCTCAGAAGGTTTACTCCCTGATATACAGCTGCCTACCCCCTTCGTAAGTGCATGTCTTAAATGAGCTTTTTTCTCTCTTCCCTCACCACAATCAGATTCTTTTGGGGAGTTACCAGTACAGTATCCAAACCAGGAAGTACTTAATTTATTAAGCTACTGCTTTTCTTAATCTCAGTGGAGATATTTACTGATAAACAGCTACGTATGCAGCATGTTCATGTCATTCCTAAATGAGCTTTTATCTCTCTCCCCTCACCACAAATCAGATTCTTCTGAGGAGATCCCAGTACATTATCCTTTCCCCTGTGTAATTACCTTAACAAGCTCCAGCTGTTTTTATTCTCAGAAGCGATACTCCCTGATATACAGCTGCCTACCCCCTTCGTAAGTGCAGGTCCTAAATGAGCTTTTTTCTCTGTTCCCTCACCACAATCCAGATTCTTTTGGGGAGTTACCAGTACAGTAACCATACCAGGAAGTACTTAATTTATTAAGCTACTGCTTTTCTTAATCTCAGTGGAGATATTTACTGATATACAGCTACCTACCCAGCATGTTCAGGTCTTTCCTAAATGAGCTTTTTTCTCTGTTCCCTCACCACAATCCAGATTCTTTTGGGGAGGTACCAGTACAGTATCCATACCAGGAAGTACTTAATTTATTAAGCTACTGCTTTTCTTAATCTCAGTGGAGATATTTACTGATAAACAGCTCCGTATACAGCATGTTCATGTCGTTCCTAAATGAGCTTTTATCTCTCTCCCCTCACCACAAATCAGATTCTTATGAGGAGATCCCAGTACATTATCCTTTCCCCTGTGTAATTACCTTAACAAGCCTCCAGCTGTTTTTATTCTCAGAAGGTTTACTCCCTGATATACAGCTGCCAACCCCCTTCGTAAGTGCAGGTCCTAAATGAGCTTTTTTCTAGGTTCCCTCACCACAATCCAGATTCTTTTGGGGAGTTACCAGTACAGGAATCATACCAGGAAGTACTTAATTTATTAAGCTACTGCTTTTCTTAATCTCAGTGGAGATATTTACTGATAAACAGCTACCTACACAGCATGTTCATGTCGTTTCTAAATGAGCTTTTATCTCTCTCCCCTCACCACAAATCAGATTCTTCTGAGGACTTCCCAGTACATTATCCTTTCCCCTGTGTAATTACCTTAACAAGCTCCAGCTGTTTTTATTCTCAGAAGGTTTATTCCCTGATATAAAGTTGCTTACCCCCTTCGTAAGTGCAGGTCCTAAATGAGCTTTTTCTCTGTTCCCTCACCAAAATCCAGATTCTTTTGGGGAGTTACCAGTACAGTAACCATACCAGGAAGTACTTAATTTATTAAGCTACTGCGTTTCTTAATCTCAGTGGAGATATTTACTGATAAACAGCTACCTACGCAGCATGTTCATGTCGTTCCAAAATGAGCTTTTATCTCTCTCCCCTCACCACAAATCAGATTCTTCTGAGGACTTCCAGTACATTATCCTTTCCCCTGTGTAATTACCTTAACAAGCTCCAGCTGTTTTTATTCTCAGAAGGTTTACTCCCTGATATACAGCTGCCTACCCCCTTCGTAAGTGCAGGTCCTAAATGAGCTTTTTTCTCTGTTCCCTCACCACAATCCAGATTCTTTTGGGGAGTTACCAGTACAGTAACCATACCAGGAAGTACTTAATTTATTAAGCTACTGCTTTTCTTAATCTCAGTGGAGATATTTACTGATAAACAGCTACCTACGCAGCATGATCATGTCGTTCCTAAATGAGCTTTTTTCTCTGTTTCCTCACCCCAATCCAGATTCTTTTGGGAGTTACCAGTACAGTATCCAAACCAGGAAGTACTTAATTTATTAAGCTACTGCTTTTCTTAATCTCAGTGGAGATATTACTGATAATCAGCTTCGTATGCAGCATGTTCATGTCGTTCCTAAATGAGCTTTTATCTCTCTCCCCTCACCACAAATCAGATTCTTCTGAGGAGTTCCCAGTACATTATCCTTTCCCCTGTGTAATTACCTTAACAAGCTCCATCTGTTTTTATTCTCAGAAGCGATACTCCCTGATATACAGCTGCCTACCCAATTCGTAAGTGCAAGTCCTAAATGAGCTTTTTTCTCTGATCCCTCACCACAATTCAGATTCTTTTGGGGAGTTACCAGTACAGTAACCATACCAGGAAGTACTTAATTTATTAAGCTACTACTTTTCTTAATCTCAGTTGAGATATTTACTGATAAACAGCTACCTACACAGCATGTTCATGTCGTTCATAAATGAGCTTTTATCTCTCTCCCCTCACCACAAATCAGATTCTTCTGAGGACTTCCCAGTACATTATCCTTTCCACTGTGTAATTACCTTAACAAGCTCCAGCTGTTTTTATCTTCAGAAGGTTTACTCCCTGATATACAGCTGCCAACCCCCTTCGAAAGTGCAGGTCCTAAATGAGCTTTTTTCTAGGTTCCCTCACCACAATCCAGATTCTTTTGGGGAGTTACCAGTACAGGAATCATACCAGGAAGTACTTAATTTATTAAGCTACTGCTTTTCTTAATCTCAGTGGAGATATTTACTGATAAACAGCTACCTACACAGCATGTTCATGTCGTTCCTAAATGATCTTTTATCTCTCTCCCCCTCACCACAAATCAGATTCTTCTGAGGACTTCCCAGTACATTATCCTTTCCCCTGTGTAATTACCTTAACAAGCTCCAGCTGTTTTTATTCTCAGAAGGTTTATTCCCTGATATAAAG
>NW_025960595.1:0-24972 GCF_023159225.1 Perognathus longimembris pacificus | reverse complement strand
ATGCTGCATACTTAGCTGTTTATCAATAAATATCTCCTCTGCGATTAAGAAAAGCAGTAGCTTAATAAATTAAGTACTTCCTGGTATGGATACTGTACTGGTAACTCCCCAAAAGAATCTGGATTGTGGTGAGGGAACAGAGAAAAAAGCTCATTTAGGAACGACATGAACATGCTGCGTAGGTAGCTGTTTATCAGTAAATATCTCCACTGAGATTAAGAAAAGCAGTAGCTTAATAAATTAAGTACTTCCTGGTATGGTTACTGTACTGATAACTCCCCAAAAGAATCTGGATTGTGGTGAGGGAACAGAGAAAAAAGTTCATTTAGGACCTGCACTTACGAAGGGGGTAGGCAGCTGTATATCAGGGAGTAAACCTTTTGAGAATAAAAACAGCTGGAGCTTGTTAAGGTAATTACACAGGGGAAAGGATAATGTACTGGGAACTCCTCAGAAGAATCTGATTTGTGGTGAAGGGAGAGAGATAAAAGCTCATTAGGAACGACATGAACATGCTGCGTAGGTAGCGGTTTATCACTAAATATCTCCACTGAGAATAAGAAAAGCAGTAGCTTAATAAATTAAGTACTTCCTGGTATGGTTACTGTACTGGTAACTCCCCAAAAGAATCGGGATTGTGGTGAGGGAAGAGAGAAAAAAGCTCACTTAGGACCTGCACTTACGAAGGGGGTAGGCAGCTGTATATCAGGGAGTATCGCTTCTGAGAATAAAAACAGCTGGAGCTTGTTAAGGTAATTACACAGGGGAAAGGATAATGTACTGGGAACTCCTCAGAAGAATCTGATTCGTGGTGAGGGGAGAGACATAAAAGCTCATTTAGGAACGACATGAAAATGCTTCATACGTAGCTGTTTATCAGTAAATATCTCCACTGAGATTAAGAAAAGCAGTAGCTTAATAAAATAAGTACTTCCTGGTATGGATACTGTACTGGTAACTCCCCAAAAGAATCTGGATTGTGGTGAGGGAACAGAGAAAAAAGCTCATTTAGGAACGACATGAACATGCTGCGTAGGTAGCTGCTTATCAGTAAATATCTCCACTGAGATTAAGAAAAGCAGTAGCTTAATAAATTAAGTACTTCCTGGTATGGTTACTGTACTGGTAACTCCCCAAAAGAATCTGGATTTTTGTGAGGGAACAGAGGAAAAAGCTCATTTAGGACCTGCACTTACGAAGGGGGTAGGCAGCTGTATATCAGGGAGTAAACCTTCTGAGAATTAAAACAGCTGGAGCTTGTTAAGGTAATTACACAGGGGAAAGGATAATGTACTGGGAACTCCTCAGAAGAATCTGATTTGTGGTGAGGGGAGAGAGATAAAATCTCATTTAGGAACGACATGAACATGCTGCATACTTAGCTGTTTATCAGTAAATATCTCCACTGAGATTAAGAAAAGCAGTAGCTTAATAAATCAAGTACTTCCTGGTATGGATACTGTACTGGTAACTCCCCAAAAGAATCGGGATTGTGGTGAGGGAACAGAGAAAAAAGCTCATTTAGGAACGACATGAACATGCTGCGTAGGTAGCTGTTTATCAGTAAATATCTCCACTGAGATTAAGAAAAGCAGTAGCTTAATAAATTAAGAACTTCCTGGTATGGTTACTGTACTGGTAACTCCCCAAAAGAATCTGGATTGTGGTGAGGGAACAGAGAAAAAAGCTCATTTAGGACCTGCACTTACGAAGGGGTTAGGCAGCTGTATAACAGGGGATTATCGCTTCTGAGAATAAAAACAGCTGGAGCATGTTAAGGTAATTACACAGCGGAAAGAATAATGTACTGGGAACTCCTCAGAAGAATCTGATTCGTGGTGAGGGGGAGAGAGATAAAAGCTCATTTAGGAACGACATGAACATGCTGCATACGTAGCTGTTTATCAGTAAATATCTCCACTGAGATTAAGAAAAGCAGTAGCTTAATAAATTAAGTACTTCCTGGTATGGATACTGTACTGGTAACTCCCCAAAAGAATCTGGATTGTGGTGAGGGAACAGAGAAAAAACCTCATTTAGGAAGGACATGAACATGCTGCGTAGGTAGCTGCTTATCAGTAAATATCTCCACTGAGAATAAGAAAAGCAGTAGCTTAATAAATTAAGTACTTCCTGGTATGATTACTGTACTGGTAACTCCCCAGAAGAATCTGGATTTTTGTGAGGGAACAGAGAAAAAAGCTCATTTAGGACCTGCACTTACGAAGGGGGTAGGCAGCTGTATAACAGGCAGTAAACCTTCTGAGAATAAAAACAGCTCGAGCTTGTTAAGGTAATTACACAGGGGAGAGGATAATGTCCTGGGAACTCCTCAGAAGAATCTGATTTGTCGTGAGGGGAGAGAGATAAAAGCTCATTTAGGAACGACATGAACATGCTGCGTAGGTAGCTGTTTATCAGTAAATATCTCCACTGAGATTAAGAAAAGCAGTAGCTTAATAAATTAAGTACTTCCTGGTATGGTTACTTTACTGGTAACTCCCCAAAAGAATGTGGATTGTGGTGAGGGAACAGAGAATAAAGCTCATTTAGGACCTGCACTTACGAAGGGGGGTAGGCAGCTGTATATCAGGGAGTAAACCTTCTGAGAATAAAAACAGCTGGAGCTTGTTAAGGTAATTACACAGGGGAAAGGATAATGTACTGGGAACTCCTCAGAAGAATCTGATTTGTGGTGAGGGGAGAGAGATAAAATCTCATGTAGGAACGACATGAACATGCTGCATACTTAGCTGTTTATCAGTAAATATCTCCACTGAGATTAAGAAAAGCAGTAGCTTAATAAATTAAGTACTTCCTGGTATGGATACTGTACTGGTAACTACCCAAAAGAATCTGGATTGTGGTGAGGGAACAGAGAAAAAAGCTCATTTAGGAACGACATGAACATGCTGCGTACGTAGCTGTTTATCAGTAAATATCTCCACTGAGATTAAGAAAAGCAGTAGCTTAATAAATTAAGTACTTCCTGGTATGGTTACTGTACTGGTAACTCCCCAAAAGAATCTGGATTGTGGTGAGGGAACAGAGAAAAAAAGCTCATTTAGGACCGGCACTTACGAAGATGGTAGGCAGCTGTATATCAGGGAGTAAACCTTCTGAGAATAAAAACAGCTGGAGCTTGTTAAGGTTATTACACAGGGGAAAGGATAATGTACTGGGAACTCCTCAGAAGAATCTGATTTGTGGTGAGGGGAGAGAGATAAAAGCTCATTTAGGAACGACATGAACATGCTGCGTAGGTAGCTGTTTATCAGTAAATATCTCCACTGAGATTAAGAAAAGCAGTAGCTTAATAAATTAAGTACTTCCTGGTATGGTTACTGTACTGGTAACTCCCCAAAAGAATCGGGATTGTGGTGAGGGAACAGAGAAAAAAACTCATTTAGGACCTGCACTTACGAAGGGGGGGTAGGCAGCTGTATATCAGGGAGTATCGCTTCTGAGAATAAAAACAACTGGAGCTTGTTAAGGTAATTACACAGGGGAAAGGATAATGTACTGGGAACTCCTCAGAAGAATCTGATTCGTGGTGAGTGGAGAGAGATAAAAGCTCATTTAGGAACGACATGAACATGCTGCATACGTAGCTGTTTATAAGTAAATATCTCCACTGAGATTAAGAAAAGCAGTAGCTTAATAAATTAAGTACTTCCTGGTATGGATACTGTACTGGTAACTCCCCAAAAGAATGTGGATTGTGGTGAGGGAACAGAGAATAAAGCTCATTTAGGACCTGCACTTACGAAGGGGGTAGGCAGCTGTATATCAGGGAGTAAACCTTCTGAGAATAAAAACAGCTGGAGCTTGTTAAGGTAATTACACAGGGGAAAGGATAATGTACTGGGAACTCCTCAGAAGAATCTGATTTGTGGTGAGGGGAGAGAGATAAAATCTCATTTAGGAACGACTTGAACATGCTGCATACGTTCCTGTTTATCAGTAAATATCTCCACTGAGATTAAGAAAAGCAGTAGCTATAATAAATCAAGTACTTCCTGGTATGGATACTGTACTGGTAACTCCCAAAAGAATCTTGATTGTGATGAGGGAACAGAGAAAAAAGCTCATTTAGGAACGACATGAACATGCTGCGTAGGTAGCTGTTTATCAGTAAATATCACCACTGAGATTAAGAAAAGCAGTAGCTTAATAAATTAAGAACTTCCTGGTATGGTTACTGTACTGGTAACTCCCCAAGAGAATCTGGATTGTGGTGAGGGAACAGAGAAAAAAGCTCATTTAGGACCTCCACTTACGAAGGGGTTAGGCAGCTGTATATCAGGGATTATCGCTTCTGAGAATAAAAACAGCTGGAGCTTGTTAAGGTAATTACACAGGGGAAAGGATAATGTACTGGGAACTCCTCAGAAGAATCTGATTTGTGGTGAGGGGAGAGAGATAAAAGCTCATTTAGGAACGACATGAACATGCTGCGTAGGTAGCTGTTTTTCACTAAATATCTCCACTGAGATTACGAAAAGCAGTAGCTTAATAAATTAAGTACTTCCTGGTATGGTTACTGTACTGGTAACTCCCCAAAAGAATCGGGATTGTGGTGAGGGAACAGAGAAAAAAGCTCATTTAGGACCTGCACTTACGAAGGGGGTAGGCAGCTGTATATCAGGGAGTAAACCTTCTGAGAATAAAAACAGCTGGAGGTTGTTAAGGAAATTACACAAGGGAAAGGATAATGTACTGGGAACTCCTCAGAAGAATCTGATTTGTGGTGAGGGGGAGAGAGATAAAAGCTCATTTAGGAACGACATGAACATGCTGCGTAGGTAGCTGTTTATCAGTAAATATCTCCACTGAGATTAAGAAAAGCAGTAGCTTAATAAATTAAGTACTTCCTGGTATGGTTACTGTACTGATAACTCCCCAAAAGAATCTGGATTGTGGTGAGGGAACAGAGAAAAAAGCTCATTTAGGACCTGCACTTACGAAGGGGGTAGGCAGCTGTATATCAGGGAGTAAACCTTCTGAGAATAAAAACAGCTGATGCTTGGTTAAGGTAATTACACAGGGGAAAGGATAATGTACTGGGAACTCCTCAGAAGAATCTGATTCGTTGTGAGTGGAGAGAGATAAAAGCTCATTTAGGAACGACATGAACATGCTGCATACGTAGATGTTTATAAGTAAATATCTCCACTGAGATTAAGAAAAGCAGTAGCTTAATAAATTAAGTACTTCCTGGTATGGATACTGTACTGGTAACTCCACAAAAGAATCTGGATTGTGGTGAGGGAACAGAGAAAAAAGCTCATTTAGGAAGGACATGAACATGCTGCGTAGGTAGCTATTTATCAGTAAATATCTCCACTGAGATTAAGAAAAGCAGTAGCTTAATAAATTAAGTACTTCCTTGTATGGTTACTGTACTGGTAACTCCCCAAAAGAATCTGGATTTTTGTGAGGGAACAGGAGAAAAAAGCTCATTTAGGACCTGCACTTACGAAAGGGGTAGGCAGCTGTATATCAGGGAGTAAACCTTCTGAGAATAAAAACAGCTGGAGCTTGTTAAGGTAATTACACAGGGGAAAAGGATAATGTACTGGGAACTCCTCAGAAGAATCTGATTCGTGGTGAGGGGAGAGAGATAAAAGCTCATTTAGGAACGACATGAACATGCTGCGTAGGTAGCTGTTTTTCCACTAAATATCTCCACTGAGATTAAGAAAAGCAGTAGCTTAATAAATTAAGTACTTCCTGGTATGGTTACTGTACTGGTAACTCCCCAAAAGAATCGGGATTGTGGTGAGGGAACAGAGAAAAAAACTCATTTAGGACCTGCACTTACGAAGGGGGGTAGGCAGCTGTATATCAGGGAGTATCGCTTCTGAGATAAAAACAACTGGAGCTTGTTAAGGTAATTACACAGGGGAAAGGATAATGTACTGGGAACTCCTCAGAAGAAACTGATTCGTGGTGAGTGGAGAGAGATAAAAGCTCATTTAGGAACGACATGAACATGCTGCATACGTAGCTGTTTATAAGTAAATATCTCCACTGAGATTAAGAAAAGCAGTAGCTTAATAAATTAAGTACTCCTGGTATGGATACTGTACTGGTAACTCCCCAAAAGAATCTGGATTGTGGTGAGGGAACAGAGAAAAAAGCTCATTTAGGAACGACATGAACATGCTGCGTAGGTAACTATTTATCAGTAAATATCTCCACTGAGATTAAGAAAAGCAGTAGCCTAATAAATTAAGTACTTCCTGGTATGGTTACTGTACTGGTAACTCCCCAAAAGAATCTGGATTTTTGTGAGGGAACCGAGAAAAAAAGCTCATTTAGGACCCTGCCACTTACGAAAGTCGTAGGCAGCTGTATATCAGGGAGTAAACCTTCTGAGAATAAAAACAGCTGGAGCTTGTTAAGGTAATTACACAGGGGGAAAGGATAATGTCCTGGGAACTCCTCAGAAGAATCTGATTTGTCGTGAGGGGAGAGAGATAAAAGCTCATTTAGGAACGAAGATGAACATGCTGCGTAGGTAGCTGTTTATCACTAAATATCTCCACTGAGATTAAGAAAAGCAGTAGCTTAATAAATTAAGTACTTCCTGGTATGGTTACTGTACTGGTAACTCCCCAAAAGAATGTGGATTGTGGTGAGGGAACTGAGAATAAAGCTCATTTAGGACCTGCACTTACGAAGGGGGTAGGCAGCTGTATATCAGGGAGTAAACCTTCTGAGAATAAAAAACAGCTGGAGCTTCTTAAGGTAATTACACAGGGGAAAGGATAATGTACTCGGAATTCCACATTAGAATCTGATTTGTGGTGAGGGGAGAGAGATAAAAGCTCATTTAGGAAAGACATGAACATGCTACGTAGGTAGCTGTTTATCAGTAAATATCTCCACTGAGATTAAGAAAAGCAGTAGCTTAATAAATTAAGTACTTCCTGGTATGGTTACCTGTACTGGTAACTCCCCAAAAGAATCTGGATTGTGGTGAGGGAACAGAGAAAAAAGCTCATTTAGGACCTGCGCGTACGAAGGGGTTAGGCAGCTGTATATCAGGGAGTAAACCTTCTGAGAATAAAAACAGCTGGAGCTTGTTAAGGTAATTACACAGGGGAAAGGATAATGTACTGGGAACTCCTCAGAAGAATCTGATTTGTGGTGAGGGGAGAGAGATAAAAGCTCATTTAGGAACGACATGAACATGCTGCGTAGGTAGCGGTTTATAACTAAATATCTCCACTGAGAATAAGAAAAGCAGTAGCTTAATAAATTAAGTACTTCCTGGTATGGTTACTGTACTGGTAACTCCCAAAAGTATCGGGATTGTGGTGAGGGAACAGAGAAAAAAGCTCACTTAGGACCTGCACTTACGAAGAGGGTAGGCAGCTGTATATCAGGGAGTATCGCTTCTGAGAATAAAAACAGCTGGAGCTTGTTAAGGTAATTACACAGGGGAAAGGATAATGTACTGGGAACTCCTCAGAAGAATCTGATTCGTGGTGAGGGGAGAGAGATAAAAGCTCATTTAGGAACGACATGAAAATGCTGCATACGTAGCTGTTTATCAGTAAATATCTCCACTGAGATTAAGAAAAGCAGTAGCTTAATAAATTAAGTACTTCCTGGTATGGATACTGTACTGGTAACTCCCCAAAAGAATCTGGATTGTGGTGAGGGAACAGAGAAAAAAGCTCATTTAGGAACGACATGAACATGCTGTGTAGGTAGCTGCTTATCAGTAAATATCTCCACTGAGATTAAGAAAAGCAGTAGCTTAATAAATTAAGTACTTCCTGGTATGGTTACTGTACTGGTAACTCCCCAAAAGAATCTGGATTTTTGTGAGGGAACAGAGAAAAAGCTCATTTAGGACCTGCACTTACGAAGGGGGTAGGCAGCTGTATATCAGGGAGTAAACCTTCTGAGAATAAAACAGCTGGAGCATGTTAAGGTAATTACACAGGGGAAAGGATAATGTCCTGGGAACACCTCAGAAGAATCTGATTTGTCGTGAGGAGAGAGAGATAAAAGCTCATTTAGGAACGGACATGAACATGCTGCGTAGGTAGCTGTTTATCACTAAATATCTCCACTGAGATTAAGAAAAGCAGTAGCTTAATAAATTAAGTACTTCCTGGTATGGTTACTGTACTGGTAACTCCCCAAAAGAATGTGGATTGTGGTGAGGGAACAGAGAATAAAGCTCATTTAGGACCTGCACTTACGAAGGGGGTAGGCAGCTGTATATCAGGGAGTAAACCTTCTGAGAATAAAAACAGCTGGAGCTTGTTAAGGTAATTACACAGGGGAAAGGATAATGTACTGGGAACTCCTCAGAAGAATCTGATTTGTGGTGAGGGGAGAGAGATAAAATCTCATGTAGGAACGACATGAACATGCTGCATACTTAGCTGTTTATCAGTAAATATCTCCTCTGAGATTAAGAAAAGCAGTAGCTTAATAAATTAAGTACTTCCTGGTATGGATACTGTACTGGTAAATCCCCAAAAGAATCTGGATTGTGGTGAGGGAACAGAGAATAAAGCTCATTTAGGAACGACATGAACATGCTGCGTAGGTAGCTGTTTATCAGTAAATATCTCCACTGAGATTAAGAAAAGAAGTAGCTTAATAAATTAAGTACTTCCTGGTATGGTTACTGTACTGGTAACTCCCCAAAAGAATCTAGATTGTGGTGAGGGAACAGAGAAAAAAGCTCATTTAGGACCGGCACTTACGAAGATGGTAGGCAGCTGTATATCATGGAGTAAACCTTCTGAGAATAAAAACAGCTGGAGCTTGTTAAGGTTATTACACAGGGGTAAGGATAATGTACTGGGAACTCCTCACAAGAATCTGATTCGTGGTGAGGGGAGAGAGATAAAAGCTCATTTAGGAACGACATGAAAATGCTGCATACGTAGCTGTTTATCAGTAAATATCTCCACTGTGATTAAGAAAAGCAGTAGCTTAATAAATTAAGTACTTCCTGGTATGGTTACTGTACTGGTAACACCACAAAAGAATCTGGATTGTGGTGAGGGAACAGAGAAAAAAGCTCATTTAGGACCCTGCACTTACGAAGGGGGTAGGCAGCTGTATATCAGGGAGTATACCTTCTGAGAATAAAAACAGCTGGAGCTCGTTAACGTAATTACACAGGGGAAAGGATAATGTACTGTGAACCTCCTCAGAAGAATCTGATTTTTGGTGAGACGAGAGAGATAAAAGCTCATTTAGGAACGACATGAACATGCTGCGTAGGAAGGTGTTTATCAGTAAATATCTCCACTGAGATTAAGAAGAGAAGTAGCTTAATAAATTAAGTACTTCCTGGTATGGTTACTGTACTGGTAACTCCCCAAAAGAATCTGGATTGTGGTGAGGGAACAGAGAAAAAAGCTCATTTAGGACCTGCATTTACGAAGGGGGTAGGCAGCTGTATATCAGGGAGTAAACCTTCTGAGAATACAAACAGCTGGAGCTTGTTAAGGCAATTACACCGGGGGAAAGGATAATGTACTGGGAACTCCTCAGAAGAGTCTGATTTGTGGTGATGGGATAGAGAAAAATGCTCATTTAGGAACGACATGAACATGTTGCGTAGGTAGCTGTTTATCAGTAAATATCTCCACTGAGATTAAGAAAAGCAGTAACTTAATAAATTAAGTACTTCCTGGTATGGTTACTGTACTGGTAACTCCCCAAAGAATGTGGTTGTGGGTGCGGGAACAGAGAAAAAAGCTCATTTAGGACCTGCACTTACGAAGGGGGTAGGCAGCTGTATATCAGGGCTGAGAATAAAAACAGCTGGAGCTTGTTAAGGTAATTACACACAGGAAGGATAATGTACTGGGAACTCCTCAGAAGAATCTGATTTGTGGTGAGGGGAGAGAGATAAAAGCTTATTTAGGAACGACATGAACATGCTGCGTAGGTAGCTGTTTATCAGTAAATATCTCCACTGAGATTAAGAAAAGCAGTAGCTTAATAAATTAAGTACTTCCTGGTATGGTTACTTTACTGGTAACTCCCCAAAAGAATCTGGATTGTGGTGAGGGAAAAGAGAAAAAAGCTCACTTAGGACCTGCACTTACGAAGGGGGTAGGCAGCTGTATATCAGGGAGTATCGCTTCTGAGAATAAAAACAGCTGGAGCTTGTTAAGGTAATTACACAGGGGAAAGGATAATGTACTGGGAACTCCTCAGAAGAATCTGATTCGTGGTGAGGGGAGAGAGATAAAAGCTCATTAGGAACGACATGAAAATGCTGCATACGTAGCTGTTTATCAGTAAAAATCTTCACTGAGATAAGAAAAGAAGTAGCTTAATAAATTAAGTACTTCCTGGTATGGATACTGTACTGGTAACTCCCCAAAAGAATCTGGATTGTGGTGAGGGAACAGAGAAAAAAGCTCATTTAGGAACGACATGAACATGCTGTGTAGGTAGCTGCTTATCAGTAAAATATCTCCACTGAGATTAAGAAAAGCAGTAGCTTAATAAATTAAGTACTTCCTGGTATGGTTACTGTACTGGTAACTCCCCAAAAGAATCTGGATTTTTGTGAGGGAACAGAGAAAAAAGCTCATTTAGGACCTGCACTTACGAAGGGGGTAGGCAGCTGTATATCAGGGAGTAAACCCTTCTGAGAATAAAAACAGCTGGAGCATGTTAAGGTAATTACACAGGGGAAAGGATAATGTCCTGGGAACACCTCAGAAGAATCTGATTTGTCGTGAGGGGAGAGAGATAAAAGCTCATTTAGGAACGACATGAACATGCTGCGTAGGTAGCTGTTTATCACTAAATATCTCCACTGAGATTAAGAAAAGCAGTAGCTTAATAAATTAAGTACTTCCTGGTATGGTTACTGTACTGGTAACTCCCCAAAAGAATGTGGATTGTGGTGAGGGAACAGAGAATAAAGCTCATATAGGACCTGCACTTACGAAGGGGGTAGGCAGCTGTATATCAGGGAGTAAACCTTCTGAGAATAAAAACAGCTGGAGCTTGTTAAGGTAATTACACAGGGGAAAGGATAATGTACTGGGAAATCCTCAGAAGAATCTGATTTGTGGTGAGGGGGGAGAGAGATAAAATCTCATGTAGGAACGACATGAACATGCCTGCATACTTAGCTGTTTATCAGTAAATATGTCCTCTGAGATTAAGAAAAGCAGTAGCTTAATAAATTAAGTACTTCCTGGTATGGATACTGTACTGGTAACTCCCCAAAAGAATCTGGATTGTGGTGAGGAACAGAGAAAAAAGCTCATTTAGGAACGACATGAACATGCTGCGTAGGTAGCTGTTTATCAGTAAATATCTCCACTGAGATTAAGAAAAGAAGTAGCTTAATAAATTAAGTACTTCCTGGTATGGTTACTGTACTGGTAAACTCCCCAAAAGAATCTGGATTGTGGTGAGGGAACAAGAGAAAAAGCTCATTTAGGACCGGCACTTACGAAGATGGTAGGCAGCTGTATATCATGGAGTAAACCTTCTGAGAATAAAAACAGCTGGAGCTTGTTAAGGTTATTACACAGGGGAAAGGATAATGTACTGGGAACTCCTCACAAGAATCTGATTCGTGGTGAGGGGAGAGAGATAAAAGCTCATTTAGGAACGACATGAAAATGCTGCATACGTAGCTGTTTATCAGTAAATATCTCCACTGTGATTAAGAAAAGCAGTAGCTTAATAAATTAAGTACTTCCTGGTATGGTTACTGTACTGGTAACACCACAAAAGAATCTGGATTGTGGTGAGGGAACAGAGAAAAAAGCTCATTTAGGACCTGCACTTACGAAGGGGGTAGGCAGCTGTATATCAGGGAGTATACCTTCTGAGAATAAAAACAGCTGGAGCTCGTTAACGTAATTACACAGGGGAAAGGATAATGTACTGTGAACTCCTCAGAAGAATCTGATTTTTGGTGAGACGAGAGAGATAAAAGCTCATTTAGGAACGACATGAACATGCTGCGTAGGAAGGTGTTTATCAGTAAATATCTCCACTGAGATTAAGAAGAGCAGTAGCTTAATAAATTAAGTACTTCCTGGTATGGTTACTGTACTGGTCACTCCCCAAAAGAATCTGGATTGTGGTGAGGGAACAGAGAAAAAAGCTCATTTAGGACCTGCACTTACGAAGGGGGTAGGCAGCTGTATATCAGGGAGTAAACCTTCTGAGAATACAACAGCTGGAGCTTGTTAAGGCAATTACACCGGGGAAAGGATAATGTACTGGAACTCCTCAGAAGAGTCTGATTTGTGGTGATGGGATAGAGAAAAATGCTCATTTAGGAACGACATGAACATGTTGCGTAGGTAGCTGTTTATCAGTAAATATCTCCACTGAGATTAAGAAAAGCAGTAACTTAATAAATTAAGTACTTCCTGGTATGGTTACTGTACTGGTAACTCCCCAAAGAATGTGGTTGTGGTGCGGGAACAGAGAAAAAAGCTCATTTAGGACCTGCACTTACGAGGGGGTAGGCAGCTGTATATCAGGCTGAGAATAAAAACAGCTGGAGCTTGTTAAGGTAATTACACACAGGAAAGGATAATGTACTGGGAACTCCTCAGAAGAATCTGATTTGTGGTGAGGGGAGAGAGATAAAAGCTTATTTAGGAACGACATGAACATGCTGCGTAGGTAGCTGTTTATCAGTAAATATCTCCACTGAGATTAAGAAAAGCAGTAGCTTAATAAATTAAGTACTTCCTGGTATGGTTACTTTACTGGTAACTCCCCAAAAGAATCTGGATTGTGGTGAGGGAACAGAGAAAAAAGCTCATTTAGGACCTGCAATTACGAAGGGGGTAGGCAGCTGTATATCAGGGAGTAAACTTCTGAGAATAAAACAGCTGGAGCTTGTTAAGGTAATTACACAGGGGAAAGGATAATGTACTGGGAACTCCTCAGAAGAATCTGATTCGTGGTGAGGGGAGAGAGATAAAAGCTCATTTAGGAACGACATGAACATGCTGCATACGTAGCTTTTTATCAGTAAATATCTCCACTGAGATTAAGAAAAGCAGTAGCTTAATAAATTAAGTACTTCCTGGTATGGATACTGTACTGGTAACTCCCCAAAAGAATCTGGATTGTGGTGAGGGAACAGAGAAAAAAGGCTCATTTAGGAACGACATGAACATGCTGGGTAGGTAGCTGCTTATCAGTAAATATCTCCACTGAGATTAAAGAAAAGCAGTAGCTTAAAAAATTAAGTATTTCCTGGTATGGGTACTGTACTGGTAACTCCCCAAAAGAATCTGGATTTTTGTGAGGGAACAGAGAAAAAAAGCTCATTAGGACCTGCACTTACGAAGGGGGTAGGCAGCTGTATATCAGGGAGTAAACCTTCTGAGAATAAAACAGCTGGAGCTTGTTAAGGTAATTACACAGGGGAAAGGATAATGTCCCTGGGAACTCCTCAGAAGAATCTGATTTGTCGTGAGGGGAGAGAGATAAAAGCTCATTTAGGAACGACATGAACATGCTGCGTAGGTAGCTGTTTATCACTAAATATCTCCGCTGAGATTAAGAAAAGCGTAGCCTTAATAAATTAGGTACTTCCTGGTATGGTTACTGTACTGGTAACTCCCCAAAAAGATGTGGATTGTGGTGAGGGAACAGAGAATAAAGCTCATTAGGATCTGCACTTACGAAGGGGGTAGGCAGCTGTATATCAGGGAGTAAACCTTCTGAGAATAAAAACAGCTGGAGCTTGTTAAGGTAATTACACAGGGGAAAGGATAATGTACTGGGAACTCCTCAGAAGAAACTGATTTGTGGTGAGGGGAGAAAGATGAAATCTCTTTTAGGAACGACATGAACATGCTGCATACGTAGCTGTTCATCAGTAAATATCTCCACTGAGATTAAGAAAGCAGTAGCTTAATAACTTAAGTACTTCCTGGTATGGTTACTGTACTGGTAACTCCCCAAAAGAATCGGGATTGTGGTGAGGGAACAGAGAAAAAAGCTCATTTAAGACCTGCACTTACGAAGGGGGTAGGCAGCTGTATATCAGGGAGTAAACGTTCTGAGAATAAAAACAGCTGGAGCTTTTTAAGGTAATTACACAGGGGAAAGGATAATGTACTGGGAACTCCTCAGAAGAATCTGATTCGTGGTGAGTGGAGAGAGATAAAAGCTAATTTAGGAACGACATGAACATGCTGCATACGTAGCTGTTTATAAATAAATATCTCCACTGAGATTAAGAAAAGTAGTAGCTTAATAAATTAAGTATTTTCCTGGTATGGATACTGTACTGGTAACTCCCAAAAGAATCTGGGTTGTGGTGAGGGAACAGAGAAAAAAGCTCATTAGGAACGACATGAACATGCTGCGTAGGTAGCTATTTATCAGTAAATATCTCCACTGAGATTAAGAAAAGCAGTAGCTTAATAAATTAAGTACTTCCTGGTATGGTTACTGTACTGGTAACTCCCCAAAAGAATCTGGATTTTTGTGAGGGAACAGAGAAAAAAGCTCATTTAGGACCTGCACTTACGAAAGGGGTAGGCAGCTGTATATCAGGGAGTAAACCTTTTGAGAATAAAAAAGCTGGAGCTTGTTAAGGTAATTACACAGGGGAAAGGATAATGTCCTGGGAACTCCTCAGAAGAATCTGATTTGTCGTGAGGGGAGAGAGATAAAAGCTCGTTTAGGAACGACATGAACATGCTGCGTAGGTAGCTGTTTATCAGTAAATATGTCCACTGAGATTAAGAAAAAGCAGTAGCTTAATAAATTAAGTACTTCCTGGTATGGTTACTGTACTGGTAACTCCCCAAAAGAATCGGGATTGGTGGTGAGGGAACAGAGAAAAAAGCTCATTTAGGACCTGCACTTACGAAGGGGGTAGTCAGCTGTATATCAGGGAGTAAACCTTCTGAGAATAAAAACAGCTGGAGCTTGTTAAGGTAATTACACAGGGGAAAGGATAATGTACTGGGAACTCCTCAGAAGAATCTGATTTGTGGTGAGGGGAGGAGAGATAAAAGCTCATTTAGGAAAGACATGAACATGCTGCGTAGGTAGCTGTTTATCAGTAAATATCTCCACTGAGATTAAGAAAAGCAGTAGCCTAATAAATTAAGTACTTCCTGGGTATGGGTTACTGTACTGGTAACTCCCCAAAAGAATCGGGATTGTGGTGAGGGAACAGAGAAAAAAGCTCATTTAGTACGTGCACTTACGAAGGGGGTAGGCAGCTGTATATCAGGGAGTATCGCTTCTGAGAATAAAAACAGCTGGAGCTTGTTAAGGTAATTACACAGGGGAAAGGATAATGTACTGGGAACTCCTCAGAAGAATCTGATTCGTGGTGAGGGGAGAGAGATAAAAGCTCATTTAGGACGACATGAACATGCTGCATACGTAGCTGTTTATCAGTAAATATCTCCACTGAGATTAAGAAAAGCAGTAGCTTAATAATTAAGTACTTCCTGGTATGGATACTGTACTGGTAACTCCCCAAAAGAATCTGGATTGTGGTGAGGGAACAGAAAAAAAAGCTCATTTAGGAACGACATGAACATGCTGCGTAGGTAGCTGTTTATCAGTAAATATCTCCACTGAGATTAAGAAAAGCAGTAGCTTAATAAATTAAGTACTTTCCTGGTATGGTTACTCTACTGGTAACTCCCCCAAAAGAATCTGGATTTTTGTGAGGGAACAGAGAAAAAAGCTCATTTAGGACCGGCACTTACGAAAGGGATAGGCAGCTGTATATCAGGGAGTAAACCTTCTGAGAATAAAAACAGCTGGAGCTTGTTAAGGTAATTACACAGGGGAAAGGATAATGTCCTGGGAACTCCTCAGAAGAATCGGATTTGTCGTGAGGGGAGAGAGATAAAAGCTCATTTAGGAATGACATGAACATGCTGCGTAGGTAGCTGTTTATCACTAAATATCTCCACTGAGATTAAGAAAAGCAGTAGCTTAATAAATTAAGTACTTCCTGGTATGGTTACTGTACTGGTAACTCCCCAAAAGAATGTGGATTGTGGTGAGGGAACAGAGAATAAAGCTCATTTAGGACCTGCACTTACGAAGGGGGTAGGCAGCTGTATATCAGGGAGTAAACCTTCTGAGAATAAAAACAGCTGGAGCTTGTTAAGGTAATTACACAGGGGAAAGATAATGTACTGGAAACTCCTCAGAAGAATCTGATTTGTCGTGAGGGGAGAGAGATAAAAGCTCATTTAGGAACGACATGAACATGCTGCGTAGGTAGCTGTTTATCAGTAAATATCTCCACTGAGATTAAGAAAAGCAGTAGCTTAATAAATTAAGTACTTCCTGGTATGGTTACTGTACTGGTAACTCCCCAAAAGAATCTGTATTGTGGTGAGGGAACAGAGAAAAAAGCTCATTTAGGACCTGCACTTACGAAGGGGGTAGGCAGCAGTATATCAGGGAGTAAACCTCTGAGAATAAAAACAGCTGGAGCTTGTTAAGGTAATTACACAGGGGAAAGGATAATGTACTGGGAACTCCTCAGAAGAATCTGATTTGTGGTGAGGGGAGAGAGATAAAAGCTCATTTAGGAAAGACATGAACATGCTGCGTAGGTAGCTGTTTATCAGTAAATATCTCCACTGAGATTAAGAAAAGCAGTAGCTTAATAAATTAAGTACTTCCTGGTATGGTTACTGTACTGGTAACTCCCCAAAAGAATCGGGATTGTGGTGAGGGAACAGAGAAAAAAGCTCATTTAGGACGTGCCACTTACGAAGGGGGTAGGCAGCTGTATATCAGGGAGTATCGCTTCTGAGAATAAAAACAGCTGAGCTTGTTAAGGTAATTACACAGGGGAAAGGATAATGTACTGGGAACTCCTCAGAAGAATCTGATTCGTGGTGAGGGGAGAGAGATAAAAGCTCATTTAGGAACGACATGAACATGCTGCATACGTAGCTGTTTATCAGTAAATATCTCCACTGAGATTAAGAAAAGCAGTAGCTTAATAACTTAAGTACTTCCTGGTATGGATACTGTACTGGTAACTCCCCAAAAGAATCTGGATTGTGGTGAGGGACAGAAAAAAAGCTCATTTAGGAACGACATGAACATGCTGCGTAGGTAGCTGTTTATCAGTAAATATCTCCACTGAGATTAAGAAAAGCAGAAGCTTAATAAATTAAGTACTTCCTGGTATGGTTACTCTACTGGTAACTCCCCAAAAGAATCTGGATTTTTGTGAGGGAACAGAGAAAAAGCTCATTTAGGACCGGCACTTACGAAAGGGATAGGCAGCTGTATATCAGGGAGTAAACCTTCTGAGAATAAAAACAGCTGGAGCTTGTTAAGGTAATTACACAGGGGAAAGGATAATGTCCTGGGAACTCCTCAGAAGAATCGGATTTGTCGTGAGGGGAGGAGAGATAAAAGCTCATTTAGGAACGACATGAACATGCTGCGTAGGTAGCTGTTTATCACTAAATATCTCCACTGAGATTAAGAAAAGCAGTAGCTTAATAAATTAAGTACTTCCTGGTATGGTTACTGTACTGGTAACTCCCCAAAAGAATGTGGATTGTGGTGAGGGGAACAGAGAATAAAGCTCATTAGGACCTGCACTTACGAAGGGGGTAGGCAGCTGTATATCAGGGAGTAAACCTTCTGAGAATAAAAACAGCTGGAGCTTGTTAAGGTAATTAGACAGGGGAAAGGATAATGTACTGGGAACTCCTCAGAAGAATCTGATTTGTGGTGAGGGGGAGAGAGATAAAAGCTCATTTAGGAAAGACATGAACATGCTGCGTAGGTAGCTGTTTAATCAGTAAAATATCTCCACTGAGATTAAGAAAAGCAGTAGCTTAATAAATTAAGTATTTTCTGGTATGGTACTGTACTGGTAACTCCCCAAAAGAATCTGGATTGTGGTGAGGGAACAGAGAAAAAAGCTCATTTAGGACCTGCACTTACGAAGGGGGTAGGCAGCTGTATATCAGGGAGTATCGCTTCTGAGAATAAAAACAGCTGGAGCTTGTTAAGGTAATTACACAGGGGAAAGGATAATGTACTGGGAACTCCTCAGAAGAATCTGATTTGTGGTGAGGGGAGAGAGATAAAAGCTCATTTAAGAACGACATGAACATGCTGCGTAGGTAGCTGTTTATCAGTAAATATCTCCACTGAGATTAAGAAAAGCAGTAGCTTAATAAATTAAGTACTTCCTGGTATGGTTACTGTACTGGTAACTCCCCAAAAGAATCTGGATTGTGGTGAGGGAACAGAGGAAAAAAGCTCATTAAGACCTGCACTTACGAAGGGGGTAGGCAGCTGTATATCAGGGAGTAAACCTTCTGAGAATAAAAACAGCTGGAGCTTGTTAAGGTAATTACACAGGTGAAAGGATAAAGTACTGGGAACTCCTCAGAAGAATCTGATTTATGGTGAGGGGAGAGAGATAAAAGCTCATTTTGGAACGACATGAACATGCTGCGTAGGTAGCTGTTTATCAGTAAATATCTCCAGTGAGATTAAGAAAAGCATTATCTTAATAAATTAAGTACTTCCTGGTATGGTTACTGTACTGGTAACTCCCAAAAGAATCTGGATTGAGGTGAGGGAACAGAGAAAAAAGCTCATTTAGGCCCTGCACTTACGTAGGGGGTATGCAGCTGTATATCAGGGAGTAAACCTTCTGAAAATAAAAACAGCTGGAGCTTGTTAAGGTAATTACACAGGGGAAAGGATAATGTACTGGAAATCCTCAGAGGAATCTGATTTGTGGTGAGGGGAGAGAGATAAAAGCTCATTAAGAACGACATGAACATGCTGCGTAGGTAGCTGTTTATCAGTAAATATCTCCACTGAGAGTAAGAAAAGTAGTAGCTTAATAAATTAAGTACTTCCTGGTATGTTTACTGTACTGGTAACTCCCCAAAAGAATCTTGATTGTGGTGAGGGAACAAAGAAAAAAGCTCATTTAGGACCTGCACTTGCGAAGGGGTAGGCAGCTGTATATCAGGGAGTAAACCTTCTGAGAATAAAAACAGCTGAGCTTGTTAAGGTAATTACACAGGGGAAAGGATAATGTACTGGGAACGCCTCAGAAGAATCTTATTTGTGGTGAGGGGAGAGAGATAAAAGCTCATTTAGGAACGACATGAACATGCTGCGTAGGTAGCTGTTTATCAGTAAATATCTCCACTGAGATTAAGAAAAGCAGTAGCTTAATAAATTAAGTACTTCCTGGTATGGTTACTGTACTGGTAACTCCCAAAAGAATGTGGATTGTGGTGAGGGAACAGAGAATAAAGCTCATTTAGGACCTGCACTTACGAAGGGGGTAGGCAGCTGTATATCAGGGAGTAAACCTTCTGAGAATAAAAACAGCTGGAGCTTGTTAAGGTAATTTGACAGGGGAAAGGATAATGTACTGGCAACTCCTCAGAAGAATCTGATTTGTGCTGAGGGGAGAGAGATAAAAGCTCATTTAAGAACGACATGAACATGCTGCATAGGTAGCTGTTTATCATTAAATATCTCCACTGAGATTAAGAAAAGCAGTAGCTTAATAAATTAAATACTTCCTGGTATGGTTACTGTACTGGTAACTCCCCCAAAAGAATCTGGATTTTGGTGAGGGAACAGAGAAAAAAGCTCATTAAGACCTGCACTTACGAAGGGGGTAGGCAGCTGTATATCAGGGAGTAAACCCTTCTGAGAATAAAAACAGCTGGAGCTTGTTAAGGTAAGTACACAGGTGAAAGGATAAAGTACTGGGAACTCCTCAGAAGAATCTGATTAGTGGTGAGGGGAGAGAGATAAAAGCTCATTTTGGAACGACATGAACATGCTGCGTAGGTAGCTGTTTATCAGTAAATATCTCCAGTGAGATTAAGAAAAGCATTATCTTAATAAATTAAGTACTTCCTGGTATGGTTACTGTACTGGTAACTCCCCAAAAGAATCTGGATTGAGGTGAGGGAAACAGAGAAAAAAGCTCATTTAGGCCCTGCACTTACGTAGGGGGTAGGCAGCTGTATATCAGGGAGTAAACCTTCTGAAAATAAAAACAGCTGGAGCTTGTTAAGGTAATTACACAGGGGAAAGGATAATGTACTGGGAACGCATCAGAGGAATCTGATTTGTGGTGAGGGGAGAGAGATAAAAGCTCATTTAGGAACGACATGAACATGCTGCGTAGGTAGCTGTTTATCAGTAAATATCTCCACTGAGAGTAAGAAAAGTAGTAGCTTAATAAATTAAGTACTTCCTGGTATGGTTACTGTACTGGTAACTCCCCAGAAGAATCTTGATTGTGGTGAGGGAACAAAGAAAAAAGCTCATTTAGGACCTGCACTTGGGAAGGGGGTAGGCAGCGGTATATCAGGGAGTAACCTTCTGAGAATAAAAACAGCTGAGCTTGTTAAGGTAATTACACAGGGGAAAGGATAATGTACTGGAACCGCCTCAGAAGAATCTTATTTGTGGTGAGGGGAGAGAGATAAAAGCTCATTTAGGAACGACATGAACATGCTGCGTACGTAGCTGTTTATCAGTAAATATCTCCACTGAGATTAAGAAAAGCAGTAGCTTAATAAACTAAGTAACTTCCTGGTATGGTTACTGTACTGGTCACTCCCCAAAAGAATCTGGATTGTGGTGAGGGAACAGAGAAAAAAGCTCATTTAGGACCTATACTTACGAAGGGGGTAGGCAGCTGTATATCAGGGAGTAAACCTTCTGAGAATACAAACAGCTGGAGCTTGTTAAGGCAATTACACAGGGGAAAGGATAATGTACTGGGAACTCCTCAGAAGAGTCTGATTTGTGGTGATGGGATAGAGAAAAATGCTCATTTAGGAACGACATGAACATGTTGCCTAGGTAGCTGTTTATCAGTAAATATCTCCACTGAGATTAAGAAAAGCAGTAAACTTAATAAATTAAGTACTTCCTGGTATGGTTACTGTACTGGTAACTCCCCAAAGAATGTGGTTGTGGTGCGGGAACAGAGAAAAAAGCTCATTTAGGACCTGCACTTACGAAGGGGGTAGGCATCTGTATATCAGGGCTGAGAATAATAACAGCTGGAGCTTGTTAAGGTAATTACACACAGGAAAGGATAATGTACTGGGAACTCCTCAGAAGAATCTGATTTGTGGTGAGGGAGAGAGATAAAAGCTTATTTAGGAACGACATGAACATGCTGCGTAGGTAGCTGTTTATCAGTAAATATCTCCACTGAGATTAAGAAAAGCAGTAGCTTAATAAATTAAGTACTTCCTGGTATGGTTACTGTACTGGTAACTCCCCAAAAGAATCTGGATTGTGGTGAGGGAAGATAGAAAAAAGCTCATTTAGGACCTGCACTTACGAAGGGGGTAGGCAGCTGTATATCATGGAGTAAACCTTCTGAGAATAAAAACAACTGGAGCTTGTTAAGGTAATTACACAGGGGAAAGGATAATGTACTGGGAACTCCACAGAAAAATCTGATTTGTGGTGTGGGGAGAGAGATAAAAAGCTCATTTAGGAACGACATGAACATGCTGCGTAGGTAGCTGTTTATCAGTAAATATCTCCACTGAGATTAAGAAAAGCAGTAGCTTAATAAATGAAGTACTTCCTGGTATGGTTACTGTACTGGTAACTCCCCAAAAGAATCTGCATTGTGGTGAGGGAAACAGAGAAAAAAGCTCATTTAGGACCCGTACTTTCGAAGGGGGTAGGCAGCTGTATATCAGGGAGTAAACCTTCTGAGATTAAAAACAGCTGGAGCTTGTTAAGGTAATTACACAGGGGAAAGGATAATGTACTGGGAACTCCTCAGAAGAATCTGATTTGTGGTGAGGGGAGAGAGATAAAAGCTCATTTAAGAACGACATGAACATGCTGCCTATGTAGCTGTTTATCAGTAAATATCTCCACTGAGATTAAGAAAAGCAGTAGCTTAATAAATTAAGTATTTCTGGTATGGTTACTGTACTGGTAACTCCCAAAAGAATCTGGATTGTGGTGAGAGAACAGAGAAAAAAGCTCATTTAGGACCTGCACCTACGAAGGGGGTAGGGAGCTGTATATCAGGGAGTAAACCTTCTGAGAATAAAAACAGCTGGAGCTTGTTAAGGTAATTATACAGGGGAAAGGATAATGTACTGGGAACTCCTCAGAAGAATCTGATTTGTGTTGAGGGGAGAGAGATAAAAGCTCATTTAGGAACGACATGAACATGCTGCGTAGGTAGCTGTTTATCAGTAAATATCTCCACTGAGATTAAGAAAAGCAGTAGCTTAATAAATTAAGTACTTCCTGGTATGGTTACTGTATTGGTAACCTCCCCAAAAGAATCTGGATTGTGTTTTGGGAACAGAGAAAAAAGGTCATTTAGGACCTGCATTTACGAAGGGGATATTCAGCTGTATATCAGGGAGTAAACCTTTTGAGAATAAAAACAGATGGAGCTTGTTAAGGTAATTACACACGGAAAGGATAATGTACTGGGAACTCCTCAGAAGAATCTGATTTGTGGTGAGGGGAGAGAGATAAAAACTCGTTTAGGAACGACATGAACATGCTGCGTAGGTAGCTGTTTATCAGTAAATATCTCCACTGAGATTAAGAAAAGCAGTAGCTTAATAAATTAAGTACTTCCTGGTATGGTTACTGTACTGGTAACTTCCCAAAGATCTGGATTGTGGTGAGGGAACAGAGAAAAAAGCTCATTTAGGACCTGCACTTACGAAGGGGGTAGGCAGCTGTATATCAGGGAGTAAACCTTCTGAGAATAAAATCAGCTGGAGCTTGTTAAGGTAATTACAAAGCGGAAAAGATGAAGTACCTGGGAACTCCTCAGAAGAATCTGATTTGTGGTGAGGGAGAGAGATAAAAGCTCATTTAGGAACGACATGAACATGCTGCATACGTAGCTGTTTATCAGTAAATATCTCCACTGAGATTAAGAAAAGCAGTAGCTTAATAAATTAAGTACTTCCTGGTATGGTTACTGTACTGGTAACTCCCCAAAAGAATCTGGATTGTGGTGAGGGGAACAGAGAAAAAAGCTCATTTAGGACCTGCACTTACGAAGGGGGTAGGCAGCTGTATATCAGGGAGTAAACCTTCTGAGAATAAAAGCAGCTGGAGATTGTTAAGGTAATCACACAGGGGAAAGGATAATGTACTGGGAACTCCTCAGAAGAATCTGATTTGTGGTGAGGGTAGAGAGATAAAAGCTCATTTAGGAACGACATGAACATGCTGCATACGTAGCTGTTTATCAGTAAATATCTCCACTGAGATTAAGAAAAGCAGTAGCTTAATAAATTAAGTACTTCCTGCTATGGATACTGTACTGGTAACTCCCCAAAAGAATCTGGATTTTGGTGAGGGAACAGAGAAAAATGCTCATTTAGGACCTGCACTTACAAAGGGGGTAGCAGCTGTATATCAGGGAGTAAACCTTCAGAGAATAAAAAACAGCTGGAGCTTGTTAAGGTAATTACACAGGGGAAAGGATAATGTACTGGGAACTCCTCAGAAGAATCTGATTTGTGGTGAGGGTAGAGAGATAAAAGCTCATTTAGGAACGACATGAACATGCTGCGTAGGTAGCTGTTTATCAGTAAATATCTCCACTGAGATTAAGAATAGCAGTAGCTTAATAATTTACGTACTTCCTGGTATGGTTACTGTATTGGCAACTCCCCAAAAGAATCGGGATTGTGGTGAGGGAACAGAGAAAAAAGCTCATTTAGGACCCTGCACCTTACGAAGGGGGTAGGCAGCTGTATATCAGGGAGTATCGCTTCTGAGAAAAAAAACAGCTGGAGCTTGTTAAGGTAATTACACAGGGAAAGGATAATGTACTGGGAACTCCTCAGAAGAATCTGATTCGTGGTGAGTGGAGAGAGATAAAAGCTCATTTAGGAACGACATGAACATTCTGCATACGTAGCTGTTATAAATAAATATCTCCACTGAGATTAAGAAAAGCAGTAGCTTAATAAATTAAGTATTTCCTGGTATGGATACTGTACTGGTAACTCCCCAAAAGAATCTGGGTTGTGGTGAGGGAACAGAGAAAAAAGCTCATTTAAAAACGACATGAACATGCTGCGTAGGTAGCTATTTATCAGTAAATATCTCCACTGAGATTAAGAAAAGCAGTAGCTTAATAAATTAAGTACTTCCTGGTATGGTTACTGTACTGGTAACTCCCCAAAAGAATCTGGATTTTTGTGAGGGAACAGAGAAAAAAAGCTCATTTAGGACCTGCACTTACGAAAGGGGTAGGCAGCTGTATATCAGGGAGTAAACCTTGTGAGAATAAAAAAAGCTGGAGCTTGTTAAGGTAATTACACAGGGGAATGGATAATGTCCTGGGAACTCCTCAGAAGAATCTGATTTGTCGTGAGGGGAGAGAGATAAAAGCTCATTTAGGAACGACATGAACATGCTGCGTAGGTAGCTGTTTATCAGTAAATATCTCCACTGAGATTAAGAAAAGCAGTAGCTTAATAAATTAAGTACTTCCTGGTATGGTTACTGTACTGGTAACTCCCAAAAGAATCGGGATTGTGGTGAGGGAACAGAGAAAAAAGCTCACTTAAGACCTGCACTTGCGAAGGGGGTAGGCAGCTGTATATCAGGGAGTATCGCTTCTGAGAATAAAAACAGCTGGAGCTTGTTAAGGTAATTACACAGGGGAAAGGATAATGTACTGGGAACTCCTCAGAAGAATCTGATTCGTGGTGAGGGGAGAGAGATAAAAGCTCATTTAGGAACGACATGAACATGCTGCATACATAGCTGTTTATCAGTAAATATCTCCACTGAGATTAAGAAAAGCAGTAGCTTAATAAATTAAGTACTTCCTGGTATGGTTACTGTACTGGTAACTCCCAAAAGAATCTGGATTGTGGTGAGGGAACAGAGAAAAAAGCTCAGTTAGGACCTGCACTTACGAAGGGGGTAGGCAGCTGTATATCAGGGAGTATC